>NC_085137.1:459065503-459365503 GCF_035046485.1 Aedes albopictus | reverse complement strand
ATTTCTTCCAAACTATCTCTCGAGTTTTTCCAATAAATAGATCTGTTGCGACGCCGTAAAAAGTTTGAAAACGACGTTGAACAGGCCTAATCATAAACACCACTAATTGCAGCATTACGCAACATGGTAGTAGTAGTAGTAGGTATAGTGTAGAGAAAGAGGGAGAAAAACAGAATTCAGAGTTATATTATGCGAATAGCGCCATCGCGAAAGACCGTAGAGAAATCAACAGAAAGTTTGTTTTAAAGTGCTTTTGATTTCTAGTTTTTGATTTGAGTATATTGGGGACTATAGTGAGCTGAAAGGTCTAAAACTCTGCTGTGCGCCGTTAAAATTATCCTGTAGGTAAGCTGATGAAATGAAGTGCTTAGTGTAGGAGAAATGATGTTTATAATAACACTTCCTCAGCCGCGGTGAATTTGCTGCAGCACACAACAGAAGCCGGTAAAGCCAATAGGGGAAAAAGGCCCACTGTGGTACACTGTGAGTAGAAGCATAGAGAAAATCTAAAAACATACTTACCTGTTACTTGAATTATTTTTGTGTCCCATTGATCAGATTAGGGTAAAGGCACCAAATACCATCTCGGTAAAAATCGAAGAAGCGGTGGGAACGGAAACCACTTCTTGTAAGTATTTAGTTTAAGTTAGATATTGTTATTGTAATAATTTGTATAATAAATTTCAGTTTTAAGCGTTGCATCAAAAACTCTGAGCCGCTCTAAAAATTTTGGTTTCCCTTCGGGAACAAGATCTTTGAGGGGTTTCTCGCCTTGTAAGATTTTTCGATATTCTTCGATATTCTCCGGGAATTTCTTACAAGGAATTTGGTAAGTTATCACAGGATACATTCCAAGAAAAACTCATGAAAAATCCCTGGGAAAACTGGAGCAATAATTCCAAGAAATTAGGGAATGATTTCGATAAAATCAGCAAAAAATCTCATGTGGATCATCGCAAGACATGCGGAGAACAACTTCAAGGAAAGGCTTGTGAAAAGCTCTGAAAGAAATCACGGGAAGAGCTCTATGAGAAATAGCTTCTGCTCCTAGTTCTGCCCCGAAAGGCACTTAAAAGCTTAGGTGAAAGCCCGGGATAAATTCAGAAAAAGACACCTCAAGACCTTAGAAGATCTTCTAAGAGAAGTACCGGGCGAAACTCCGAGAGAAATCTCAGGTGAAACTTAAAAAAAACATCCCACAAGAACCTCTAGGAAATATTTCAGCTGAAACACCTATAGAAATCCAAGGCGAAACTCTGAAGAGAGCTAACGGAAATTTCTTGAAGAAATTCTAGGAGAAACTTCTAAAACAAATCCCGATAAGAGCTCCTGCAGGAAAACTCCTTAGGAAATCATTGCAGGAGCTTTAGTAGAAATCCCATAAATAAATCCTGCAGCAACTCTGGAAGAAATCCCGGGGGAAGATCTACTGGAGATATCTCATGAGAAACACTGGAAGGAATCGCGAAAAATCTTTAAGAGGAATTCCGTTAGAAACTATTAAAACACTTGCGATATATCTTGAGAAACTGTTGTGTAGATCTCGGAATTAATCATGGAAGAAATCCCGCGAAGATTTCTTTGGGCAAACCGAAAACAGCTCTAAAAGAAATTCGGGAAAACAATCTTGTGAAAAACACTAGCAGAAATCGGTAGGAATTCATGGAAAGATTCCCATGGGAAAAAAATGTTCGAATCGAAAAATGCCAGTATGGATCCGGAAAAATATCCGGAAGGAGTTAAAAAAAGAATACCAAGAACATTTTTCATGGAAAAATTCTGAAGGAATTTTGTGACAAATCCTAGGAGGCATTCCAAGGGGTATTTCTAAAGTAATTCCAGAAAGAAAAACTGACCTGACTCTACTTCTGATTAGATCTGCAAGTAGTAAGGTTCATTACTTAACTTTTATTTTTTTATCGGTGTAAAATTTCCCTGAGTATTCAAAATATTCCCTGAGCATTCCAAGTTTTTCCCTGAGGATTCCCGATTTTCTAGGTTTTTGCAGGTAGTAGATACCCTGTTAATCACTACACCTGTCCAACTTTTTCTGGCTGCTGACAAATTCTAAAATTCTTATCAACTTACTAGCCAGGAATTCTAATGCGATGATTTAAAAACAAGGAGGGTTGAATATCTTAGACATCGAAGATTAGTATTATATATCTATAGTTTTATAATCATACTCGACTTAAGTATCCGATTAAGTTGCTAGGATGTACCTCAAAACCGCAACTGGAATCCAAACAATATAAAATATATAACATAGGTATAGTATGTTTATCTCGGGACATTGGAATTTCCTTTCCTTATATATTGTTATATGCTCTTCAAACATATTATTATAATTATGCGAAGTCAAAATAACAAAACAACAAAAGATGCGAACAATTAACTTTGCTCTATGCAGGCGATAGAAGCGTTACGCCCGCGTTTTCGAGAGTTTCAGAGGGTCTCAGGCTCAGGTGCGTTACATGAGGTCCAAAGGGGTTTTAGGGGGATTACGGAGGCATTTCAGGAAGTTTCATAGCACTTTTGGTGGGTTTCAGAGCAGTTATTTAGGCGTTTTCAGGGGTGTCAGAGGGTCTCGAGTGCGTCCGAGAAGGTGTCAGAGGGTCTCGAGTGCGTCCGAGGAGGTTTCAGCGGGTTTCAGAGGCGTTTCGGCAATTTCGGAGGGTCTCAGGAGCGTTACATGGAGATCGAGGAGGTTTTAGGGGAATTTCGAAGGCATTTCAGGAAGTTCCAAAGCAACTTCGACAGGTTTCACACGTGTTTCTGAGTTGCGGAAGTTTAGGAGAATTTCAGGGGGATTTTGGAGGCATGTTAGGAAGTATCGAAGTATTTTCGGCGGGTTTCAGAGGCGTTACGCAGGCATTTTCGAGGGTATCAGAGAGTCTCAGATGCGTTGCATGTGGTCCGATGGGTTTTTTTGGGATGTCGGAGGGTTCTAAGGTGTGTTACATGGGGTCCGAAGGGATTTAAAGGGGCACTTTAGAAGCATTTCAGTAAGTTCCAGCCTATTTTCGGTGAGTTTCAAAGGCGTCAGGGGCGTCGGAGGGTCTCCGGTGCGTTACATGGGATCCATGGAGGTGTTAGGGGTATTTCGTAGGCATTTCAGGAAGTTTCAGAAGATTTAAGAGACCTCTAGTCTAGTCTAGTCTAGTCTACACATACACAGCCATTCATTGAAAGAATCCTGGAAAATGATAGAATCGACTACTTCTATCATTATTCTTGTCATTATCAATGCTTGCAGCACAACGGAGATGCAGTACAAGAATTGAAGCGGCCAGGCCTACCGTGCAGAGTTTTGTTGTGGATATTGCTATAGACGGGGACATCTCGTACCAACCGCTCAGCATAGTAAGTATAAATGAGAAGTAAATACGTTGGGAGTGACTTTGCTAAGAAAGTTAATGTCACTCCGTTGATGATTTTCCTGGGATGGGACATAGGAATTTAACCCTCATGTCCAGGCTCGAAAGCCTAGGCTTAGGCGCCATTACTCGCCCTCTGAAACGAACGAATCTTTTTAAAAGACCTCTTAACGAAAACCCTTTAACGCCCCTGAAACCTCCATTATCTCATTGAAATGCACATGAACCTCTTTGATAATAGAACCCTCACCTGAAATGCCTCGAAACACCCCATAATCCCATTGAAACGCTCTTGAAATCATCATGATCAATTTGAAATGCATCCTGATACCCCTTGGAACGCCTTTAAAAGTTTCCAGAAACCCCCTGAAACGCCCTGAAATGCCCTTGAAATCCCCGTGACCTATTTGAATGAACCCTGAAACCTCTTTGATTCAAGAGTGTTCCTAATCCCCTGATACGACTTTCACCTGAAAATCCCTTGAAACGCCCCTGAAATACTATTAAACGCTCAGGAATTCCTAAGGAACAAATGCCTTGAAGCACCCCAAAAACCAATTTTTGACGGCTTTTAAAGGCTTCAGAGCCTAAAAAACCATCGTATTTTTTTACTGTGTACACTGCACAACCAATCTCAAAGTTACATAAAAAGCTGAATAACTGGAGCACCGTCAATTTCCTAGACTGTCTTGCGCGTCTATCATACACTACTGTAGTGCAGCGCGCGCAGTTAACAAGACGCGAGAGAGTGAGCGTGTGATTAGATCTCCGCACGCAGCCGTAGCTCTAATCCACCGCACACGCAAGGTATAGTGGTAGGTCTTGATATCTCCACCGTCATCGTCGTCCCGTACAACCTTGAGAACTGACGGTGGTGAGGACTGAGACGTGGTGCAGCAAGCTGCACTGCAACCGGTTGAGGTCTTCATTCGCATTCGCTCTCTGTGACTACTACGGACGGCACTCGGCAGAGCAGAGCAGTGCAGTGCGACATGGTTGACGGTTGTCGTTGTCGATGCACTCTTTGCTCTTTTAATCTAGGGCACTAGGAATCGGTAGAGCAGAGCGGTACGTGTGGTGCGTAGGATCGTGTGTTTGACACAGATTTTTGCTTCGCTATAGGTTGCTACTAGGTCGACGGCGTGCATAGGTTGGGTAGAGATAAAGTTGCATAGGTGCATGTGGCACGGGTGGACCACAGTTACGGTTTATGTGAATGATGATGAGCGGAAATTAATGGAATAGGTTAGACGTTGTAGAGCGGAACAATGAGTTCAAATGAAAAGAAAAGATGGCACTTGTTGAGCTCTTCAGTTTTGGAGATTAAGAGTTACGAAGATAAGGATCCATATACAGTATAGCATATCAGCAATCAAAAGTCATGCATTAATTTAAACAGTCTATATCTCACAAATAAGTAAACGTTTTCCAAAACAAAGAATAACATCAAGCTTTAAGTTCTTAAAATGTTAAACAGATACTGCAAATAGACATAAGCAGAAGTTTCCTTCTTTAATTTTATCGGTCAAATATTCGATGTTGCTCTAGTCCCTGTTGCGATGACTAATGTTGCGAAACTATCCGAGCCATGCCCATGGAGCAAAAATACATCGTCTAGCTGCGTTTATGAAACACCATCCCGTACGAAAATAATAATAAAAAAAACGAAACTGGTAGCTAGTGCCAGTATTGTTTGATGTATGTATCCGACTCAAAGAACGAGAGTAGCTGCGACGACGAGACAGCAAGTAAAATAGAAATAGGTCCCCCTAATTCTTCTACTGGCCTTCCCCAACCCAGTCTTACCACCGTGTAGATACCACCAGTACCTACATTCCGAAAAGTAGGTCAATGACGAGAAGCAGCATACAGACGGTGCTGGCGGTTGCCGGCGTGTGAGTGAGTTGAGTATCTATGCGCTGCTGGGAGGCAAAGCACAGACTGTTGGTTAAGTTGGAGCTAGAAGTTGAAAAGATGTTTATTCATTCTCCCTCGACCCTCGGTGGCGTGGTGCCCTGCCCTGTCCTGTCTTCGGACACCTTTCGTCAACCCCCATGATAGACGGTCTACAGAACGGGGGTTTATCTGACTTTTGTCTCCCACTCATAGACTGTTACGGGGACTGTGTTGAGTTCGACAGGGTTTAGAATCAATGGAGTATGCTGAGACACCCATAACACACTGTAAGACATTCAAAACTGTAGGTAGACCATTATTGGCAGGTTTGTATGCTACTTTATCGACGGTAGAACCAAGAAAGCAAAATGCATTTTATCCACGCATTCCTTCGTTTTTGTGGTGTTTATTATCCTCGATCCAACAGAAGTGATCTAAACAATTTGAAATATTGGGATAACTTGAAGTTAATGTACCACATCCAAATGACACGGCAACATTTACCACAAATGCAAAGAGTGGGGTCACGGAACCATCATTTAATGGGTGCTAAATGCATTATTTAACATACATAACAGAGAATTTAAATGTTCAAATGTCGGAGACAACTAGGGAATCGCGCTACTTGGGCGGTGGCTTCTATATTCGTCTGTTTTCCACTATAACTCAGTCAATCTTGAACCAATTGACACAATTCTTGGAATGCGGTGAGATAGGTATAGTATCTACCCGTGTACAAAATTTCAAGTCAATCGGTTCAAAATTGACCGAGTTACAGTGGATAACAGACGAAAATAACAGACGAAGAAAACCACCGCCCAAGTAGCGCGATACCCTATGTAAAAAGTTGTAAAATCTCATGCAGATAAAATGCATCATCAAACGGAAATTTATGCATAACTCGAGAATTAATCAGGCAAATGGAACCAAATTTGACATGAGGAAGTTTTAGAAGACAAGAAATATTTCGGGATTTCCACAAATATGGAACAGAAATTCCTGAATAACTTGAGAAACAATTAAGCAAGTGGGACAACATTTGAAACGTGGAGATTTTAGAAGGTAAGGAACGTATCTAAGGAAGTGTTGAATCCCTCTCCTTCTGAAAAGGGAGGCACCCACAAAATGAAACAAATATTTCAGCAGAGCTCGAGAAATAATCAAGCATAACCCAAATTTGCATGACGGGGTTTCAGGAGGCAATACATGTTCCTATAGTGATGTAAGGCTCCTACCCCTCTAAAAAGGGGGCTCTCACATAAATTAAACGAAAATTTTTGCATAACTTTAAAATCAAGCCATTGCAAGCCCGCAATCCTATTTCGATTGCCAACATTCAGGCCATTTTGGGCCGTGATTAAGTACTAGAGATGTAAACCTTACCCTGGCACAGACTTCAAGTCATAGAACTCTAGTGATACAACCCGAATCGGGATGCCCCTTAGGATTAGAAATTCCTAGACAAAACTCAAGCTATGAAAGCAACTAATGCTGCGAACGACAGGCAACCTGTCAGAGAAAATACGATTACAGGATTGACTGATGGACCAACAACATTAATGAAACCTCGTCATCCTGTCATCGGAAATTGTTATCCATTAGGGTAACAGGGCAAAATAGGGTATATGTACCATTCCTTGGCCTAATTTGCAAGCCGCCTTGACAATTTTGACCATAACTCATGAATTAATAGCACTATAAATAATATGTCGACCCTATGACACACTCTAGGCAATGCATGTTTCACCAATTGGAAGTAAACATACGTAAATATTCAAGATTTTACTTAATTAAGTTGAAAAGATTCGATGCAATGGTATGCAATGTTGGTCTATGGTACAAAAATTGGCCTATTAGTGGATACAACGTTGGCCTATTGTTATCCATGCACTAGAACCACTAATTATCTCATTTTTTCAATATTTCTAATGAAGTATTGTCTCTGTTTGTTCACCAATCTTACTTTTAAATTATATTTTCGGAGCCAAATTTTCAAAAAACTATAAATAAATCACTTTAACTAAAGTTCTTTCTTAATTTAGTAACGAAAACAACGCAACACTATTATTGTGTTATATTTTTACAGTCACCGCACACAAAATCTTTCTTCCTGTTCGTTCTTTCTGGTTCTTACGCAAGAAATGCTCTTGACGTCTTTTTATCGCTGTTTTTGACGTCACTTTACTGATGGGCCAAGATTTGGGTACATAGTGAAAAAAATGTCCTCAATATTCGGCCCACATTCAATTTGTAAAATAGTTATTATTCGTTGAAAACAAATACACAAGTTCAAAATAGCGTCTTTGACCGTCGCATCAAATGTTCAGTTATTGAAAAGTCAATTCGAAATGTTTCAGAATCATGCCATTTATGATCATGTGTATAGACTACCCACTAAGCCGAAGAATCATGGCGTCTACAAAAGCTAAACAAAGTGACATTTTCATTCAATTTTAATGTTCCAAAATGCTCAAATTGAAACGAAATGTTTCAGTTGTTTGGCGCATAGCATTTCCGATATCCAGTTATGCGTGTTTGTTTGAGTTTTTGGTTTACATTGGGATAGGCCGAACGAGGGGACTATGCCAACGAAGCATCCCGATACCCTATATGTTCTTTGTTGTAAATGTCCACTTGTAATGTCCTAATTTACTACGCATTTGTAAGGTTCCACTATTATATTTTATGTTGTTATCATTTTTCCGTAATACCATCTGAGATGTTTCCTTCTTTTAAAAATATGATGTTCTTTCGCCTTACACTGTAAGAAGGAGGAGACCTTTACTTGAAGAAAATAAGCCTTAGATAAAATTAGATCAGGCAACTAAAATGGGCAGTACAAGGCTTGCTGGATCAGTTAGTATCCTATATATTTAGGGGTAGTTACTGATTAAAGAATCTTGAAAACTGGGATGATTTACGGTTTGGCAGTAGCAAATGCTACAAATGATCAGATATTCTTCTTCATCCCATACATTCCTACAAACATTTGATTCTGATTTTTGTGGAAATTTATTTGGGAATATTTTCGTAAGCTTCTTTAAGAACTCCTTCGAGAGCTCATTACTCAATCCGACATTTCGGGAATTCTTTCGGAAATCCGTTGGGAATTGTTTCAGGATTGTGTATAGAAATGCCCTGGGACACTGTTGCATTAGCTATTCGCAGCGGCGAGCATACACAAGTGCGGTAGAGTTCATGACAGGGGCGTCGAATGCACAACAGGTATACAAAATAAGTTTGATTAGTGTGAAATGTCGCTGAGAAATGATGATTCAGTGATCGTTTTTGAGATTCAAATTCTCAATTTCTTTATCACGGATAAATATCACGATATCACGGATATCTCGTACATATAAAAGGCCTCCCGCAGCGATTTATGTATGAAACTATTTAGTAAGTTCTTCCGATATTTCTCCATGGATTTATCCGAGAATTCTTGCCTGCTAGGTTTCATCTTGTATTTCTTGTCGAGAGTCCTATACGGATTCGTCCCTGGTTTTCTCCTGCAATCCCTACCGGTATTCCACTCAGATTTTTTCTGAAATCGACACAAGTTTTTTTGGCGAGATTCGTCCAGGAATTCCTCTTGCGATTCTTTCAGGGGTTCCCCCCGATACTCTTCCCAATGGGTTCCTCGAGATTCACGCAGGGATTCCCCCAGAATACTTTCAGGGATTCTCCTAGAGGGTTCTACCCGGGATTGCCTCATTGATTTCTCACGGGATTCCTTGAAAATTTCTTCCGGAAATTATATAGTAATTTCTCGTGGATTTCCGTCAATGATTGGTTCAGAGATTCCTCGGGAGACTGCTTCAGAGATTCATCCCGGGATTTATTCATTGATAACTCTCGGGATTATTTCAGGGATTTTTGCTGGATTTTTTCTCCGAGATTCTTTCAACGATTTACCTCGGTATTATTTTAGGAATTGTTTAGAAATTATTCCTGGATGTCTGTCAAGGATTTATCCAGGGATTTCGCCCTAGTTTTTTTCCAAATATTCCTTTCAGAATTCATTCATTTCTCCTTATATTCTTTTATGAATTTCTTTATGGATTTCCCGGGACTCCTGCAGCAATTTCCCTCGGGATCACTTTCGGGATTCTTCAAAGGGATTCTTTCAAGGTTTTGTCAGGGAATTGTTTCTGGAATCCCGTTAGGTATTAATGTCGGGATTCCGTCATACATTCCTTAAGTAAATTCTTTTGGTATTTCTTCAGGATTTCTCCCGGTATACTTTAAGTATATTTTCTCTGGATTTCTTTAGGAATATTTTTAGGATTCCTTCTAGGATTATTTCTGATATTACGTCAGGGATTACTTCATGATTTTCCCTGAGGTTTATCCTGGGAATCCATTAGGGATTCCTAGCGGGATTTTTTTCAGGAATTCCGATATGGTTCCTATCGAGATTTTTTCATTGATTTTCCCTTAACTTTGTTTAGAAATTTATCAAGAACAAATAGGGATTCTTTCAATGATTATTTCCAAGATTGCTTATGATATCCTTTCATTGATTTCTCCCAGTATTCTTTCCGACATTCTTTCAGGTATTGCTTCCAATATTCACTTTGGGATTCTATGTATTGTATAGGAATAGCTCCAGGAATCTTGCAAGGATTCCTTTAGAGATTTCTCCATCATTGGTTCTTATCAGAATCCCTCCCCCAGAATTCCTTCAAGAAGTTCTCTCGGCATTCTTTCAGGGAATGCTTCCGAAATTCAATGAGATCTCCAGGTATACTTTCTGAAGTCCTTTAGTGATTTGCATCGGAATTCTGTTAGGAATGCCTCCCATGATTATTCCTCCTTGGATGTATTCCTTGGAGTTTTCCTGAGACCACAGTCCTCCTAAAAATGTTCCCGGGATTGCTATCCCAGATTACTCCACGTGAGAAAACCAGTATCTTCGATAGTGTGACGAGCTACGAATTAAATATTGAAAATATGCTACAAAGGGCAGATGAACATCAAAAATTGATTTGGCCTGCCTCCCTTCAACTTGGTGTTCTTTGAACATTTTCACAGTTATTAATTGATATGTGCTTCATTTGCTTGCCATTGCATGAATTCGTGTATTGTGAGGCAAGTACAATGATACACTATGCCCAGGGAACTCGAGAAAAGTTTCCGATCGGAACAAGAATCGAACCCCTTGCATCTATAGGGATCAGAATGTAATGGTAGATTAAAAGTGGTGCTGATAAAATTATCCGAGGTCTTACATTGAAGATTTTTGAAACTACACCATAGGCATCCATTTATTATCATGAATTTTTTTGGAATTTGACAATTTATAACAAATTTATTTGAAGATTTGAATTGTGAGATACCTTGGGTTAATGAATCTTATTCACTTAAAATAGAGTGAGTATGGGTATTTTCGACAGTTTTGTTAGCATCGTCGTTTTTGTCGTTGGTTGGGAAAGGTTTTAACCAATTTTGAGTTAAACATTTTTATAAAACACCCCAAAACGAAGAGACCGGAATACATCGAAAATTCACTCCTCTTTCCCTATGTATTGAGGGCTTCAAAAATTCTAAAACATTACCAATTCTCGTTATGAGTGTGGTCCTATGTTAGATATTAATAATCGATCAAAAAGTGACCAACCGCTGAGGCATAGATTGAAAAGAATTGGAATGGATATTATGTATATTTGAAATTACTAAAAAGAGATTTGTTATCAACGTTATTGTCGTCATAATATCTTCCTGTCGAGATAAAAGATATGCGTAGTACATAGTACAATCTCATTGAGAAGACAGAGTACGATGCTATCAAAATTCATTGTGGGATAGTGAAACCCCCCTTCCGAAGAATATGTACAACCATAAAAACAACAACAACCGCCACCACCAACGATAGTTTTCCAATTAGGGTCACTGATGGTTCGTTGGTTGGTTTGGTTCGTGTGCGGTAGGTCGTTTGGTTTGCGTGAGGGCGGGTGGCGGCAGAACGGAACTTCACACAATAATGTTGTGTGTTATGTAGGTCGGGGAGCAGCACCACCAACAACATTGCTTATTCAAACAGGTTTGGGGCGGCGGCGGCGTGTGCATCTGCGCAGCAACCAAAGGCCTGTGAAAGGTAGGTAACGAAGAACTCCGAAGAACTGGGAAAAGTTCCCCTCGCTTCTTGAGACGATGGAGATAACGCAATGGTCGGGCAGGTGAAGTACCTGCCTACAGTCAGTAGTGGCGTTAACAAGCTTAGTTGCGTTCTTCGGTGCAAGACAATATTATTGTGTTGTCATCGGCGAAACTGATAGCACCGCCGTCGTCGTCATCGGTTAATTTCCTAATGACGACGCGTAAATGAGTTTGTATGGATTGAGTTTAAAACATTGCCAGTGTAGGCAGGCTGTGTTGATATGAATGTGGACGTACTTTTTTTTTGGTTGGGGTAAGATAACGATGAGGAAGGCGGTTGGGGACATCGTAAAATGGGTCACGACATAGTTTTCCCATTTGTGCTGTGTCATCCGCTCGGTTGATATACGTGAAACGCTTTTTTAGAGGTGTGTTTCATTCATGGTGTGGAAAAGCCGGAGTGTGTAATAGTATCCGTAGATCGCTTCAGGGCATTTCCCAGATTTTGTAAGGTTAAAATCAGAGAACCACTCACAGTTAAACATATGTAGGTAGCAAATTCAAATGTATAGCTTAATCCTCTTCTGAGATATCAGTCTTAACTCAAAGAAACACACGAGACCTAACATTCTTGAAGATACTTGCTTCGATTTTGATATGACAAACAAACACCAATTTGTTGTCAAAATTTATCGATTGATCCTGAAGCAAACGTCATACATATTGATATGCTAAATGCATACGATGACAATGAAAACATATGATACAAATTTCTACCACAAGCGTTCCAGGTTTGAATACTGTTGATCACGATGACTGAGCAAAATGCATCGAGTAAATAAAAACAAATTTTATTGTCATACCAGCAAAAGTTGGTTCAGGCCGGTTTACGATTATAGCTTTGAAATTGACTAAATAAGATTTGCTATATGTCGCATTTTGAAAAATTTTACTCAGATATTTTTATATCTTCCAGAACCAGACGTTACCTCGGCCGAATGTCACGAAACTGTCACAACTAACTCCGCGATGATCCCATTTTTATTGCCGTTTCTCGCAGGTCTTTTAAAAGTTAAAAACACGCGGAACTGCAAACGGCACATGTGCTTACCCTACATGTGTGTTTCTCCATGTCGTCCCACCGCTATAGAGAAGGTAAACAAACGCGATAGAGACGAGAGGCCCCGTTTACCTTAAAAGCTTGGTTCAACCAAATTAACCATCGACAAGGAATAGTCTTCGGTCGATTCGCCGTCGCGTTGTTGGTTGGTCGTGCCAATACCTAGGTATATGTATATGTCTATTACGAGGAAAAGAAAGTGAAGCCGGCTACCGGCGCGCGACGATGGCCATTGGCCAATGCCGGCATCGGATCGCGAAATTTAATTAAACTAGGTCAAATGCGGTGCGCTAGTTGTATGTTTTCGTTGGACTTATGTGTGGTGCAGCGATTGTAAGCCTGAACCGACGAATAATTCGCTGTTTTTGCCGGGCCAAGTACCGGCAGCTGGTACATGACACGAAATGGTATTCGTAGTTGTTTAATGTCGAATGAGTATTACCCAATAATATAGTGAAAATAAAAACAAGTTCAATTGATTGAGACATCGATCATTCATCACATTTTGTTCTGCGTAAAAATCTACCTTCAATTGATTACCTCTTTAGTTTTGAATTTGGGTGAACTTACGTATTTTCGATTGTTTTGTTCTAATCGTCATGGGGGGTTTTTTGAAACCTATTGAACTCAAAATTGGCCTCAAGACTTCCCCATGTTTTAGGAAATCTGGCCGACAGAAACCCCTCATCACGAAGAGAACAAACCTGCCGATAATACCCTTGACAGGAAAATACTACCCGTATTCTTTGAGAAATTGCGGGAATTTCTATTGGAATTTAGAATATTTTTTGGAATTTTGGTTCAATTTCACTTAGCAAACTCAGGGTACGGGACCATTTTGACAAGGGCGCTATTACTCGCTATGACCATGCCAATTGACAAAAAATGTGTACATGGCTAGGAAGATACTGTACGTATCTAGCTGTGTACACTAAAATTAACTCAATTGGTATAAAATTGACCGAGTTATAATAGGAAGTAATCGACAAAGGACATACTACCTATACAATTCGAATTCTACAACTTTTTAAACATGTCTGGGAGAATTTTAGTAAGAGTTTCAGATGGATTATTTGAAGCGTTTTGGTTCGAATTTCGTTTGAAAGATATAGGTGGATAATTAAATTTAAAGAGTCTTCTTTCCCGGACTGAAATTTGTCTTCTTCTTCTTCTTATTTATAGCTCGACGTTCGCATTAGAACTAAGCCTGCCTTTCTTCAACTTATTGTTCCTAGAGCACTTCCACAGTTATTAATTGAAGGGCTTTCTTTGCCTGCCATTGCCTTAATTTGTACATTGTTTGGTACCCAAAGAAAATTTTCCCGACCTGAACGGGAATCGAACCCGCCGCGATCCATAGCCTTAACCACTAGGTTAACTGGAGACCGCGGACTGAAATATATTCCCGAAATCCGGGATTTTTAATTTTCAATTCCTGGGTATTTCCAGGATACCGGAGAAATTTTAATTTTCCGAAAACTTATGTAAAACGTAAGAAACAAATTCTAAATTTGATTTTCGAAATAAAAACGCTCAATTTGCGATGTTCATAACATAAAAATTGTTTTTGTTATTACGTAGGGTATAAGTACCCCCTTCTTATTATTACGTAGGGTATAAGTACGCCCCTTCAACGCGATGTAGTCAGCGCGGCCCCGATAAGGTAGCCTTGAAAACCTTCAAACATCAAGAAAAGCAATAGTAGAGTAAACGGATTGATTCAACGACAACAGACTCGGCAACGAATTAAGGACAACGATTGGAAAGTTGGATCTTGGAACGTGATAACTTTGAATGAACCCGCACGTGTTAAGCTCCTGGCTCGTGAACTGTAGAATGTCGGCGTAAAAGTGGCAGCTATCCAGGAGATGCGCTAGTCTAGTCTAGTCTACTGGCAGCTATCCAGGAGATGCGCTGGCCCAAGAGAACGCGAATTCCGAGCGGTGGATCCCATCACCGACACTTCATTCCAGTACCACATCTACTACAGCGGCGGCTATAAGGCAGAACGTGGAGTTGGAGTTTCATAGTGATCGGAAAGCAGACGATGCGAGTTATTCCGTGGAAGCCGATTAGCGACCGAATCTGTGAGTTCAGGATGAAGGGCAAATTCCTCTGCAGCCTGATCAGCATCTATGCACCAACGAGAAAGTTTCTTTCGACCTGTCATTGGAACGGAAAGCCTTCATTCCGTTACCAACGATAATAATCTGCGATTTGTGACATTCGCTACTGCTAGAGGGATTACAATCAGCAGAACCTACTTCGCACGTAAAAATATCCGAAAACACACCTGGCGACACCCCAGTGGTGAAACTTGTTCCCAGATAGATCACGTGCTGGTCGACGGGCGACATTTTTCGGACGTCATAGATGTGAGGTCCTACAGAGGCCCGAACATTCACTCGGATCATTATCTTGTAGTCGCAAAAATCCGGGCGCGATTATCCAGCGTTACGAGTTCAAGAAACAACAGAACGATGCGTTTCAATATTCAACGCTTGTCAGCCGAAGGGGTTGCTGCACAGTAGCATCAGAAGCTGGACGAGAGGATAGGAGAGACCAACGGATCTGAAGATGTCAGCAGTTTATGGGGGTTTATCCATGAAGCAGTAACAACAACAGCGCAAGAGGTGATAGGTACCGCTCAGCGACGCCAACGTAATGGTTGGTTCGACGAGGAGTGTCAACGAGTGACTGACGAACGAGAAAAATGCCGCTAGAAGTCGAATGCTCAAAAGAGCGGTACAGGGTGGCAAGAGCAGCAGAGAAACGAATACACCGCAGTTTAAAAAAAACGGATGCACGAAGAGAGTGTGATTGCTAAGGCGTAGGAAAGTATGGACAGGAACAATATGCGGAGGTTTTATGCAACAGTCAATGGTGCGTGGCACAAGACTGCGCCAGTGCCCGCCATGTGCAATGACCGGGAAGGAAATTTTCTGACAGGCAAAACAATGGTGGCAGCCAGGTGGAAGGAGCACTTCGAAGATTTGTTGAATGGCAGCAGTGAAGGAGCCCAGGAACAGGATTACCATAATGAATGACGGTCAAGCAGTGGAACCACAACAGTGGACGGGGTTAGGGAAATTTTTAAGCACGGAAGCGAGTAGCTACATTAATCAATCCAGCAGATTATTGCCAATTACAGAGGGATTACCCTTTTGATTTCGGCATATAAGCTACTGTCGCGTGTTCAACAGACAGAGACCTTTTGAGGAGTCCTTCGCCGGTGAATACAAGGCTTGTTTCGTTAGGGCCGACCAACGACGTATCAAATGTATAACCTGCGGATGATCCTAGACAGTGAATCAAAATTGAACCATCGCGTAACAATAACGACAATGTCGCAACCTGTATTTGTTGCGACATTCTACCCAATGCGACATAGGTTTGTCCCAACTTGAACAGAATAGGATAAAGATCATGCACCACGAGTTTAGAGATTTTTAACCCTGGCATCGTGATTTTCGAGCGGTAACTTCAAGTCGGTAAACACTACAACGCTGTTGAAGATGTATCATCAAAAAGTTTCGATTTTGGGTTGGTAATAATTGATTATTCACGAGTTGAAAAGTACGCAACAAATTCAGCTTACATTTTGTCTGCAACAAAAATTTTCGAGATCATGTCATTATCTGTTACCAGTTGGGATAAAGAGTAATCGCTGCGCCTTCTTTGTTGCTTGTTTTGTGCCTCTTTTGTCTGACAATTTTCTTCACTGATCCTAGATAAATTTCGGGAATATAACTTCCAGATTCACCATCTGTTCATTGTTTTTAAAGCAGCGTACAATTCCATGAAAATAAATTAGCTTTGGCAGATAATGTCAGAACATGGCTCTCTGGCTACACTAATAAGGCTGATACGCGCAACGATGGATGGATCAAAATCAAGTACATATTCGGATCACAGACGAAGTTGTGGGTCATGATCGACGATAAGCTGAAATTCGGAAACCACGTAGAATATGCCTGCAAAAGGACAAGCATGGCGATAATGGCATTGTCAAAGATAATGTCAAACAGCTCGGCAATAGTCTCGAGTAAGCGTAAGCTGCTCGCGGCAGTAGCGGTCTCCATACTACGGTATGGCGCCGCTGCATGGTCGAAGGTGCTAGTGGTTAATCGAAACGTGAAGCGACTTGAGAGTACCCACAGGCTGATGTGCCTTAGGGTGGTGAGCGCGTACCGCACGGTCTCAAAAGACGCGGTATGTGTGCTAGCGGGCATGATGCCCATAGCTTTAGTGGTGGCAGAGGATGAAGAATGCTTCGAGCGACGCGGCATAAGAGGCGCGAGGCGTATCGCCAGAACCTCGTCTATGCTGAAGTGGCAGAGCGAATGGGATTCCTCCAGCAAGGGTAGATGGACACACAGGCTCATACCGAGCGTGTCCAAGTGGACGAGCAGGCCCCATGGCGAGGTAAATTTTCACTTGACTCAATTTCTGTCAGGCCATGGGTGCTTTAGGTGGTATCTGCACAGATTCGGACACGCAGGCTCCCCCGCATGTCCGGAGTGTGCAGACTGCGACGAGACCGCGGAGCATGTGCTCTTTGAATGTCCACGTTTCGTGGAGCAAGGGTCGAGTATGCAGGAGGTATGCGGTAGAGATATCACGCCTGACAACATTGTTGAAAGGATGTGTATGGGGCGGACAAGTGGGACTCCGTTACTTCCACGGTTTCTCGAATCGTACTTGAACTACAGAGTAAATGGCGAGCCGAACAACAGCTAGTTGAGTTGGCCCCCCTTCCCCATCCAGGAGCTTGACTTCAACGGGTAGTCTAAGTACTAGCCAGGACCCGAGCCTCCAGGGGAGAGTGAACAACTTAAGGCGGTAGCTGGTGGAACGCTTACTATTAGATTGTACTTATGTACGGTCCCCTCGAAGTCATCCCTAACGGGCGTACCGCGAAGGTAAGGAAGAGAGAGAATGAGTTTTTAGTGGGTCGATCCCCACATCACCCGAGGAACCACCTCTTGGGTATCTGTTGCAGATTTTCTCATTCTATATAAAAAAAAAGACGAAGTATCTACCTCGTTTGTGACCTTGGACGGATTGAAGCAGGGTAATGCACCTTCAAATTCGCTGTTCAACATTGCACTCGAAGAAGCGATTAGAAGGTGTGGCGTGCAGAGGAATGGCACTAACATCACACGGTCGCACATGCTCCTCGGCTTTGCGATGTTGATCTCATCGGCATCGATCGTAGGAGAGTGAAGGAAGCTTATGCTCATCTGAAGAGATAGAGACAGATTCTCGGTGGGAAACAAGAGAATGGAGTTTGGCGCAAACGCATGAATCACGAGTTGTACCAAGTGTACAAAACTTTGCAGCCTCCCGAGGTATGGTAGTCCGAAGCACCTTCTTCCCCCGCAAAGCTATCCACAAAGCCACCTGGAGGTCACCCGACCATCAAACAGAAAACAAAATCTACCACGTTCTAATCGACGGTAAATTCTTCTCGGATATAACCAATGTCCGCACATACCGCAGTGCGAATATAGATTCGGATCACTACTTAGTCGCTGTATGCATGCGCTAAAAACTTTCAACAGTTATCACCACGCGTCGAAGTCGAATGCCGCGGCTCAACATCGAGCAGCTGCGTAACGTAGAAGTGGCTCAAGACTACGTGCAGCAGTTAGCAGTGGCCCTACCAACGGAAAAACAGCTTGGCGCAGCTACACTTGAAGATGGCTGGAGGGACATCCGATCCGCCATAGGTAGTACCTCGGCTACAGCACTAGGCTTCGCGATTCCGAATCACAGAAACGACTGGTACGACGGCGAATGTGAACAGTTGAAAAACGAGAAGAATGCAGCATGGGCGAGAATGCTGCAACGCCGTACGAGAGCGAATGAGGCACGTTACAGACAGGCGCGTAACAGGCAGAACTCAGTCTTCCGGATGAAGAAGCGCCAGCAGGAAGAACGAGATTGCGAAGCGATGGAAGAGCTGTATCGAGCTAAGGACACACGAAAGTCTACAAGAAGCTGAACCGCTCGCGCAGAGGATTTGTGCCACAAGCCGACATGTGCCGAGATAATCACGGGAATATTCTCACGAGCGAGCGTGAGGTGGTCGAAAGGTGGCGGCAGCATTACGATGAGCACCTCAATGGCGACGTTGCAAGTACCGAAGGTGGCGTGGTAACAGATCTAGGAGTATGTGCACAGGACGAAAGACTTCCGGCCCCTGACCTTCAAGAGATTGAGGAGGAGGTTGGCCGGTTGAAAAACAACAAAGCCGCTGGAGCAGATCAACTACCAAGCGAGCTTCTAAAATACGGTGGAGACGCACTGGTGAGAGCACTACACTGGGTCATTACCAAGATTTGGGAGCAGGAAGTATTACCGGAGGAATGGATGGAAGGTATCGTGTGTCCTATCTACAAAAAGGGCGACAAGTTGGATTGCGGGGACTATCGCGCGATCACACTACTGAGCGCTGCCTACAAGATACTCTCTCAAATTTTATGCTGCCGTCTATAACCGATTGCAAGAGAGTTCGTGGGACAATATCATGTTGGATTCATGGGTGAACGCGCTACAACGGACCAGATGTTCGCCATCCGCCAGGTGTTGCAGAAATGCCGCGAATACAACGTGCCCACACATCACTTGTTCATCGATTTCAAATCGGCGTATGATACAAACGATCGAGAACAGCTATGGCAGATTATGCACGAATGGGGATTCCCGGATAAACTGATACGATTAATCAAGGCGACGATGGTTTGAGTGATGTGCGTAGTTCGAGTAACAGATACACTCTCGAGTCCCTTCGAATCTCGAAGAGGACTACGGCAAGGTGATGGTCTTTCTTGCTTGCTTTTCAACATTTTTTTTTTTGTAATTAGGAGAGCGGGGATAATCACGAGTGGGACGATTTTCACGAAGTCCGTTCAGCTGCTTGGTATGATATTGATACTATTGCTCGTAAATTTGAGACGATGGCGGAAACGTATATCCGACTAAAGAGTGAGGCCAGGCGAATCGGATTAGTTATTAATGTGTCGAAGACAAAGTACATGATGGCAAAGGGCTCCACGGAGGAATCATCGCGCCCGCCATCCCGAATTTATATCAACGGTGATGAAATCTAGGCGGTTGAAGAATTCGTTTGAGAAATTCAGAAGCGCATTGTGGCAGGAAATCGTGTTTACTTTGGATTCCGCAGAACTCTACGATCGAATAAAGTTCGCCGTAACACGAAGTTAATTATCTACAAACGCGCCCTTGGAATTTTCGAACGGAAGGTGTTGCGTACCATCTACGGTGGAGTGCAGATGGAAGACGGGACTTGGAGAAGGCGTTCTCGAGAGTCATCCGCCCGGTACACGTGGTGCGCAGCGAGTTAGATGGGCGACGATCTGCGGACCCTTCGCAGAGTGCGAAACTGGAGACACAAAGCCATAGAGCGAGTAAAATGGAGACGGCTACTATGTACAACAGAGGCCACTCAGGCCTTAAGCCTGACCGTTAAGGTAGGGCAAGGTTCCAAGTGTACAAAGATGCGAATATTGTGGAACGTCTTAAATATGGCAGATTGCAGTGGGCTGGACACGTAGTATGAATGTCGGAAGAAAGAATACCAAAAATAATATTCGGCAGGAAACCAGGTAGAGATCGACGACTTCATGGGTGGTCGCAAACACGCTGGCTGCACGCGGTTGAAGAAGATCTGCGATCCCTACACGTTCGGGGAAACTGGAGGAACATCGCCCAAGCCCGACGAAGATGGTGTTCTACTATAGGGCACTTGCTGGCTTTGTTTAGTGTGTCCAACAGACTCATTTGATTTTGCTGTGAAACGTTTCGTAACGCGTTGGAGTAAAGTCACTTTGTAGCCAACAAGATTTCAACGTAGGAATGTTATGTAATACCATAAAAATGACTGATTCCATTATTCAGTTATTATGTCAAAATAACATATTTTATTATGCCGTTGATATTATCTTCTGCTCGGGGAGCAAAACATGTTCGCTCTGTAATCATATGTTTAAATGATACTTCACAAAAATATTATATAAAATTTGATGTAGTGAAGTAATCCCGTTGATACACGGGCAGTTTGTTAAAGTCCTTGATTTTGATCTTGGATATTCACACTCAGTTGTGTGAACCCAATGAAAACGAAAGTAGATCACTGTCAAAGATACACCACATGGTTTCTCGCACAACAGTAGTAGATCGTTCGTGGGAGTTTCGTTCGCCAGAGCTGAAAAATTCACTCGCACCGCATTTGGCGAACGGTTTCCGGGGAAACCTTATATGGAAATTGGCATGCCGTGAGACCGTTTGCTTGCTTGATGAATCGACCAGCAGACAGACAATAGTCAAGCACTCTGCCCAAGCCAGAAGCGGCGTTTGGAGAGGACTAGTAGACGCCCTCCACGAGTTTGAGTTTGATGAATGAAAGTGGAGGCTGGTCTAGGCGAAAAACCGGTTTACCGGATAGGATCGGTGTGGAGCTTGAGAGGTTTGTTGGAGAGCGAGCGTACCCCAAACGGGACTTGCGCGTAGCTAGGTAAGATGCCGTTATGAAAGCCTTGGAAATACCCTCGGCCGGCCGCCGCCGGGCCGGGTGGTGCTGCTGCTGCAGGGCGCACGTCACGTTCGTGCTCTAAACTCTGCTGCTGGAACCATTGTAAACCCGGCAAAGCGAAACGTATCGAGCTTTGATTTGTGCGAATTCGGCGAAACCAAGGCCAGTCACGTTCACGATGACGGACGCACTGGTTGTTGGTGCGGTGTGATGGGCGAATGACGATGATGGAATGCAGACGCAGCAGCCAAAGACGTCACACCACATTCACTTTTTTGATGTTTGTGGCTGGCTAGCCGCGGTCAACTTGCCGGTGATCGGCTGCGGGTTGAGGAGCCTTCAGACGTTTTGGAGGTTTCTAATTCGCAAAAAAAAGCGTGCGATTGTCTGTTTCGGTCCAGCGTTGGGAGGATGGTTCCGGGTTCACGCGCACTGTCTGAGCTTTGGGAAATTATAGGTATGCTGTTTCGCGAACGGTAGACGTCTACGTCTTTTTTTGTGAATTCCGAAGTCAAAATCATTAGGGAAAAAGGGACTTTCGATTTAAGATTTGGTATCGGAGTTACATAAAGATAATATTTTTTTTTTATCAATAATCGTCAAACAGTTTTGCAGTTGGGAAAATACTGTAGATGTCATGATAATAATATCTAACCAATAGAACCTGGGGCTTTATTGTGGAATCATCTGCATCTTCAAAAAAGTCACTAAAACAAAACTCAATTAGAAGAGGAAGTTCGTCGGATAGCTTCCATAACTTCATTTCTTACTTTTAAGGCAGAATTGTGTTAGTTGTTTTAATGTATGCAAACACCGGATTTACTCACACAAAAATTAATGATAATCGTAGTTTATAATACGTACCTGGAAAGAAACAGAAATAAAAAAACATTAACAAACTATTCATACTATAAATAGTCATTAAAGTAGAAGAAAGTGCTAATGGTTGTAAATCTTGAATGAAAATGAAACTTGTCTGAGTGTCCATTTTGTGCCATAGTAGCTAGTCAGGGTTTTTAGTTTTCGTGTGTTTCGTACGACTATCCACCAACGCAACCGCAAAACCAAACCAAATGCGGTGTCCAGGAATATCGCCTGAGGAAGGCTGAGTCAAATGGCCGAAACGACGGAATTAAACAAAAGGGTATCGCGCCACTTGGGCGGTGGCTTCTATATTCGTCTGTTTTCCACTATAACAATTTTGAACCAATTGACTTGAAATGTACAAATGTTGTACACTATACCTATCTCACCACATTCCAAAAGTTGTGTCAATTGGTTCGAATTTGACTGTGTTATAGTGGAAAACAGACGAATATAGAAGCTATCGCCCAAGTGGCGCGATTCCCTAGCGCTTGTCTTGTTTTTACGCTGAACTAAAAAGCCACCCGAAAACAGTTCATTCTACAGTCGAACCCAATTCAAAAGTTCCAAGCTTAACTCTTTATTTTGGAATTCCCACCTTTGTGACTAATCCACCTAAAGGTGCGATAGACTTTTTTTCATAAATGAAGATAGAGTCTTGATATCTTCTGCAAAATTGCAGGAAAATATATTGTTGGAATGGAAAGTTATCCGAACAAACCATTACCTTATTTTCTCAATTTTAAGAGTTGTATCGTTTTTTTGTGGGCGACCCCTAGAAATGTATCCAGTAATTCTAGCTTGTAGGCTCAGTGTACCAGTTATGGCTATAGCACCTCAAATTCGCCATAGTCGATTTTTAACCTTTAATGATGCAAATAAACAAGAACAAATTGTGAACAACAGATCACGTTTTTCGGCTTCTTCGTATTTTTCGGCTTCTTTGCACCTTATTTCGCCATAGTGTACCAGTTATGGCCAATCCCATAAGGAATGCATGTAAATAGTGCGAAGTGGAACCCAAATTAACAAATCTGTCCATAACTGGTACAGGGTTCCTATCATTGGCACACGCCGTAATAAATACTAAACGTTTTTTTGGACCAGTTTCTATATTTTTCCTGTAAAGTATGAAAACTAATCAATCATTTGAGATATCGATGACATTCGAAGGACTTCTTCTTATTTTTGTAGAAATAGTTCTTCTTGGATAGGGCGATAACTGGTAAAGGCAACCTAATTGATAATTCTTACGGGGCGTTGCTACAGGAATGCTGCTGCTATTCATTCAGGAATTTCAGATGGAACACACCAGAGAGATTTGCTGGGATTCTCCGGGAATCCCTGGAGAATTCACAGAACGGAACAATCTCAAAAATAATTTCCCATCAAGCATTTATGGAGGAATGCCAAGAGGATTTTTTCCAAAGATATCTCCATGGATTCCTCCCTGCTTGGCAATTCTTCGTGGATTTCTCCAAGAGTCCAAGATTCCTCTAGGGAAGTTCATTCTGTGATTTCTACAGGCATTTTCCAAAAGATTTCAACACTCCCCAAGAAAGCCTGCTGGGGGTTTTTATTTTCAAAAAATATTCGTCATTTCGTACCTCCAGAGATTTCCCAAGGATTCCTCCAGGAACTCTTCTTGGAATTTATCAAACAATTCCTCCGGAATTACCTCTTTAGAAATACTTGCTGGCATTCATTCAATTGTTTTTTAGAGGATTCATCCAGCAATCCCTGTTGTAACTTCTCTATGGATTATGGATTTCACTAGAAATTTACCCCGAGTTTTTTTCCAGGGATTCCTTCTGAATTTCTCTTAAGATCTTCTATGGATTTCTCTTCGTATTCATTCTTTCGTATTCAGATTCCTTTGAGAATTTTTGTTGAAATTGCTCTTGTAATGGTGCTGGGATTTCTCCTGGCATTCGTGGTAGGAATCCTCCAAGAAGTATGGCTGGGATTCTTGCAATTCCTAATGGAAATCCTCCAGGAAACCCAGGAGGACTCCTAGAGAAGAAATACCATCTGGAAATGCTAAAGTAATCTCTGAGTAACAATGCATGGAGAAATCCTGGCGAATTTCATAAAGCAATCCTTTAAGAATTTCTTGAGGAATTCCTAAAGAAATCACCGGAGCAATTTACAGAGGAATCCTTGGAAAAATCTATGGAAGTATCGCAGCAGAAATTTCTAGCAGAATCCCATTAGGTATTCCTGGAGAAATTTCAAGAGGATTTTTCAAAACATTTCTCCAACAATTCCTCTAGGGATTCTTGCTGGGGTTCCTCCGAAAATTTGTTCTAGGATTCCTCCAAGTTTTCCTTTTGAATTGGTATCTTGAGATTCAGAGCTAATAGGAAAATCCCATCTTCGGCAAAGTTTATCACGATATCAACCCAAGTGACCAAAAGTTCCACTTCCCATGACAAAATGCACTTTTAAGCTCAACGAAGTAAGTACTGACAAAGTTTTGAATGAAGCTTAAGTGGCTAACAATGAGCCTTGCTTGAATTTCGCACATAAGTTCCGAGAAGGCTCATTGTTAGCCTTTTGTGCAGCTTGAAATCTGCTAAAGTTGCTGCTCGGAACTTTATTGGAACATTCAAGTTCTTAGAAGTACAATTCAGTAACTTGATGTGCTAAGATTTTTTTATTTTTTATTTTATTAAAAATTACTTGTGAAAAAAAGAATGTTCATGGTTTGGGCTCGGAGTCAGTTTGACTTTCTATTCCTGTTCTGTGGCTTAGTTGGTTAAAGCGCCGGTCTAGCGAATACGAAGTCGTGGGTTCGAATCATCTACCAGAACGCGTTTTTTTCACAAAGGCATCTCTCAATTTGTCAGTTAGCAACTTTCTTATACTTGATGATGATGAAAGTGTACCCACCATCAGCGCAAGGATTACCTATGGCTGCAGAATCTTTCCGAAAGGAAATGATCCTGATGGTTTGTTGTAGCAGGGTGAGTTAAAATCAATGAATTGGAGGGCATATAAAAATATAACGCCCACAGGATTGGAACCCTATACTCTACCCCAGCACCACAATTGCGATGAAATACACATCGGGTGAAATGTGACTTGAATCAATGCTCTGCC
Organism: Aedes albopictus; assembly: GCF_035046485.1. Classification (NCBI taxonomy): domain Eukaryota; kingdom Metazoa; phylum Arthropoda; class Insecta; order Diptera; family Culicidae; genus Aedes; species Aedes albopictus. Next base: position 459,340,491 of record NC_085137.1, on the reverse strand, counting down.
GACAGCTAGATTTGCACACTTGTACAGTAGCTCAGTTAACCTCATCATATCAAGAGTCTTTAGTAGCGCAGCGGTACGACAACAGGTTATCACGCAGGTGGACCCGGTTCAAATCTTCATAAGAGAGTGTCATGGCATAGCAAGTTTGGTCATGTTTCACGCAATGCAAGCCAAAAACAGAGGCTGAGGTGAATCTGAAAAGTACATTACGAGAAAGTTTCATCAGAAGCTGTTTAGATGATTATTCAGCTTCCTTATGTGAACTTTAAAGTTCCGAAATTACTTAAAAATGAAACTGCTTAGAAGGCTAAAGAGCAACCTCTAGAAAGCTGCTCAGCTCATAGAGCACCCTCTAATCCGAACTTTTGATTACTTGGGATGTTCTCTGATTCTTCAATATGGCGACATCTATGATAAGCGGACATCGTAGGTAAGAAAAATGGCCAGTGTTGTCATAACTTTTGCCTTGCTACCAACAGGTTTACTTATCTACTAATCGGATGGAACGCCATCTGTTGAGAGTTCTGGTTGTTTCATTGCTAATTTAAAACGGTAATGGATTATTACATATGAAGTGACCGAGAAAAAGTAAAAAAAAAACTATTTGAGCCAAATCGCCAAATAGAGAAAAAAAATATAATGCAAATCGGATCACCGTCCGATGCAATTTTATGGTGATTTTAGCTGAATTCAAATGCTTTAAATAGAAAATTAAATAAAACTAACTGTAAGTCTTACTTACTACGTTTTTGACGCTTCAAGTCAATGCCCCCGTCAACTCTCCTGTTCAAAATTCATAGAAAATCGAATTTCAAAAACTGAGTTTCTTCATGTTTTTTGCCTCATAAACCTTCCTTGGGTGGAAACTAACAGAACAAGACAAAGACGACTCAAATAGGGCGTTCCGTTTGCGAGTTATGCGCGGTCCGACGTATGCCACTGCATTTTCATATATAAAGAAGATAAATGTGTCAGTGTTGCCAGTTCATCAATTTTGGGTATACTGGAATGGATAACAACACAAACTTGAAGTTTAAAATGTCTCTATTTAATGATCCTCATTTCAGTTGACGTTTTTTCTATAATTATAATTTTGATTTTTAAAATAAAATAAGCATATCTGGCCACATTTTCGCCAACAATAATGTAGAAATAATAAGAATCTCAGAATATATTTTGCACTCAATTTATGTTTATCCATTACAATATACCCACAAATGATTATTATAACATGAATTTTTAATAGCCTTGGTTTAAGGTGATTATAAAACGAAGCCACACTCATTTTTAAAGATATTAATTATTTAGAATTGAATCCTTGAAAATAATTCTCAACGGACCAAAACATCGAGAAAAAGCCAGAGTTTTCTATCTCCCCTCAGAATGCTAGGCCAAACCATCATAGTGCAATTAATGCAATTATTGATTAAAAAACAGAATCAATACAGAAAAAGGCTTGACAACACTTACTACTGAACAAAACTACTTAAGGACAGACTTGTTAGAATCCCAAAATGGTCGTCACAATGGCCGACTTTAGAACCTGCTCACGATTTCGATCGCAAATGATCTTCTTATTTTAAGCTTGTTACAAGTGAGCAAGATTAGAATAATAAAATTCACTGTTTTTTGAAGCTTGCTTCTTGAGTGCGTCTGAAGTTCTAATGCACTGTTGAAGGATGTCCGGCCATTTGGCCAAATGCCGTTTGGCCGAACACCATTTGGTCGAATGCCATCTGGCCGAATAGGCCATTGGACCGAATTGTGTTCAAAACTATTTATAGAAACTGTTTGCTATTTAAGCAAATATGATCATCAGAAGTATTTCCTTCTTTTAATCATAGGCTTTTCTTTCTAATTTTACCATTAAAGAATTAGTATTGAAACTACGAATATTGTTTAGAGATGTTTCCTTCTTTAAATCATAGGCTGTTCTTTAGAGTTATACTGCGGTAGAGAACAATTGCATGATCACTAAGTTGATCATTCCTTTTTCGGCCAAACGGTATTCGGCCAAATGGCGTTCGGTCAAACGGCGTTCGGTCAAATGACCCGGAACCCTGTAGAAGCGGAATTTCAAGACGTTTGTTCTTTAAAAAGGGCAGGGGTAAATTTTAACAATAACATAACCAAACTATTGAGTCTGACGTTCAGTAAATTGGGGATATTTGTCCACAATCTTTTTATCCTTTACGCCAAACAATAAGTCGTAATTAGGACAGCACCTGTTTAGTGTTGAGAAAAACTATTCCACGATCAAATAGTTAGTGCAAATTCCATTCTGCGAAGCAGCAACAGCATAACGACCATTTGGCGTGTCATTGCATACTTTCATACATGCATACCTTTCATCCGTAATGAGTTATTCAATGGTAGTGGGTTCCAGAGGCGTAGCTTAGCCTTGCTAATCCCTCCCGAGCGATAACAGGATAATTTTGAGGTTCAGGTGATAATCTACAAAAACATAGTATGAGAGCCTTGTGGAAGGAAATGCAAACTTTAATATTGACTCGTTTCAAACCTATGGCCGCCTCATAGTTACACTACTGATGCACACTCCACTCGCCCAACATATCACTATTAGCCATAGTAACTCAGCAAGCAAACAACCTAGCACTTTTCCAAGAAAAATGCACCATACTGCTGCAATTGCAGTTATCATCGGTGGTGCCGCACAAGGGCCGAGCGCGGCCCACCGCGGCAGCGCGTGTTTGTTTACAACTTATTAATGATGCCGTTATTCTCCTCCCCTGCCCGAAGAATTCATGAATGAAAAGTATGCGAACCTTTAGGTAGGTACCTACTGCACTCTGCACCATTGTCGATGGCGGCGGCACGGCCGCATTGATAAATGTAGGTCAAACACGTGGCATGTGTTTACCGCCATTTGTTTGTGTTTGTATTACTACGCGGTGCGATGGATGAGAAGGGTTTTTTTTTATCGTAGTAATAGACGTCAGAGTTTTTTTTCTGTATGCAGCTAACCAATGCAGCATCAAGTTTCCGCACTGTTGAAAAGCTCAATTATTCGATTATGCAGCCTTTTCCCGGCAGAGCAGCTTGCTCTTTCATTTCCAGGGAAATGACGTCAAACGAGGTTGTGGGATGCATTTCACCGGCGGGTATCCTTTTACAATAGGTAGGGTGGCTACAGTGACTCTCCGATAGTTTAAAGTTTTAATTGTATTAGAAGCAACACAGCACCCGGGTAAATGGAAAAAGCTCAATTGTAGTATATTTGGCATGAAGATCAAAATGTGGTGTTGCATAAGTTTACTGCATAAAAGAGATACAAATTATAATTAGTTATTTACTTTATAGAATTATTTCTAGAACATTCTCATCTCAAAGCAGCTCTCTAATAAATCGCAAAGGATTATTTATTTTATGTCAAATTTTATTTCTGTTAAGATATTGCAGGAATAATTCTTTAATATCATTTATATATGTATAACATCACTATTTTATCGCCAGTATTTCACTTCTACCTGAGAACTATTTCTATTAATAACTATTTGACAATACAAACTTCATACTACAACACTTGAAACTAGACAAATCAATGGAAATGAACCGTAATCTCGACTCTTACTACTTTTACTCATCGCTTCACAACTCTACTCAGTTCGGAGAAGTGGAAGGTCATACCAACAATGACGACAGGAATAGACTCTCACTTACGTTCCGTTGCCTAAAAATAGACCAAACTACCCCTTCTATCCGTTGTCGCAATTTCTGCTTACGAACGGATGCAAAATCCCGGTCCAAAGTACACACTGCATCACAACCGATGTTGATAGGTAATACTCCTTCTCATTTCCTTAACCGGTAGTACGCAATCGTAACCCGAGCGGAATGTTAAAACAAATTATATAAAAATGATTTTGAAGTACCAGGTATCAATAGGCCAGCTTCAGGGGTGCGTGAAAAAATACACAGCTCAGTTGAGATTTGCTCAGTTGAGATGCTTACCAATCTGGAAAGTCCACTGTGACTCTTTTACACAAAGTTGTTTACGATATCGAGAAGGCATTCGCTCAAAAGCATCCTGCTTGGGTATTTTCTTAGATATCGAGGGTGCCTTTGACAACGTGCCTTTCGATGTCATATTGGAAGCCGCACGGTGTCATGGTATATCTCCAATGATTTCCAATCGGATTCACCAAATACTAAAAAACCGACATCTCTTCTCGACATTGCGTCAAGCGGCGATTAGGAAATTGAGTGTTTGTGGATGTCCCCAAAGGGGAGTCTTAGTACCGCTTTTGTGGAATCTCGTCGCAGATACGCTATTGAGGCAACTCAATAATAGCGGTTTTCCTACTTATGGTTTTGCCGACGACTACCTAACATTGTTAGTCGGTATGTGCATCAGCACCCTTTTCGACCTGATGCAAAACGCTCTTCAGGTAGTTGAGGGTTGGTGTCGCCAATATGGCCTTTCGGTTAATCCGAATAAAACAACTATTATTCTTTTCACGGAAAAGCGAAACCGTAATGGTGTTTGACCTTTGCATCTCTTTGATTCTGAAATCAATGTGACTGAACAGGTAAAGTACGTTGGAATCATTCTTGATTCCAACCTTTCCTGGACAGCTCATATTGAGTTCAGAATCAAGAAAGCTTGTATGGCCTTCGGGCAATGCCAGCGAACCTTTGGTACAACTTGGGGTCTAAAACCCAAGTATATCAAATGGATGTACACAACTGTTGTTCGACCAATATTGGCCTATGGATGTCTTGTGTGTTGGCAGAAGGGTGAAATGAGAACGGTTCAATCGAAATTACGCCATCTCCAAAGGATGTGCTTAATGGCGATGTCTGGAGCGTTCTCTTCATCTCCCACGGCAGCGCTCGAAGTTCTCTTTGACGTTGCTCCACTACACATTCATCTCAAACAAGAAGCACTTTCTTGCACTTACCGCCTATGGGTACTCGGTTTACTAGAGGAAACTCCTGTGAACCGCAGTTCAACACACACCTCGTTGTTTCCACTTTTGGTGAATTGGGACAAAGTTGTCCTTGCTCCAAGTGATATTACAATTGCTTGTAATTTTCCATATAGGACATTTTCCACGAAAATCCCTTCCCGGGAAGAGTGGACATCTGGATATCTGGAGAGAAGTATTTCAGACGGCATCGTATGTTACACTGATGGCTCCCTTCTCGAAGGTCGAGCAGGTACTGGTGTTTATTCTCGTGAGCTAACAATAAGGCTGCATCAGTATTACTCACTTGGTAGCCACTGCACCGTTTTTCAGGTCAATATCTTTGCTGTTATACACAATCAGTACTTACAAAACGTAATGGGCAAAGTGATATACAACTGTTCAGATAGCCAGACTGCTAATAAAGCACTTGCTTCGGCCAACCCCAGATCGAAGATAGTTATCGCTTGTCGAACTCAAATCGAGGAGCTGAATTCAGCAAACGCTGTACACCTTGTATGGGTACTTGGCCATTCTTCCATTACAGGAAATGAGGCCGATGAGTTAGATCGCACTAGAGCATTACATGATTTAATTGGCCCTGAGCCAGCTATTCCGGTATCCAAGTGTTGGGTAAAGCTTCAGATTGACACCTGGGCTGCCACTCAGCACAAACAATATTGGAGTCATGTCGTCAAACAAAATTGTATTGTATTGAGCCATCTCTAGGGGTGGCGAAGTATCTAACAAATCTGTCAAAGCAGAATTGCAGCATGCTGGTCAAAGTACTGACTGGCCACTGCCGACTCAGCTATCACATGGCGAATATTCAGCAAGCTGATTCATCTGCATGTGATACGCGAAAATGAGTGCAATCATCTTTAGTGAACGTGATCTGTTGTTCACATTTTTTTCTTGTTTTTCTCATCTTATTACGGCATTCGGCTCTTCTCGAATGTGTGCGCATCGACAACGTTCGTATTTTGCACACTAGTCCGTTATACGCTGCGCCTATACCACCACACTCGTGCTGTAGGTTTATAGAGTGATGTTGTGCTTTATATGGAAGGCCTCTGCGATCTGTCTGCTCTCCTGGTTATCAATTCTTTCTAGGATCTCGGTGTTCTCGAAGTCCTTCTTCAATGTGGTGTTGTACTAGCACTGTTTTAGCCTCGTTTATGTTATTTTTATGCTTGTTTAGCCGCGTCTCCAACATCCTACCTGTTTGTCCCACGTACGTAAATCTCTCCATTGTCCGAGCCGCATGAGCGTTGGGCAAATCTGACTGAGACATCGATTTTTGTGAATCGATTCAAATCGGATCAACAGAATCGATTCACCGATTTAATCGAATGCTTTGAATCGATGTTTTCATATCGATTCGATATTATAAAATATTGCAAAACTATAAAATGATTCGTTTGCTGCATGTAGTTCAAGTTCATGGTATGTTATACTTGTCTAAATAAATTCTGAAAAAAAATGAAACTTAATATTTTTGAATCGAAAGAAAAATCCTGAGATCCTGATATTCCCCAGAACTCTGAAAAGTATTCCCATATAGTTCTGACTTCTGAGAGTCAGAATTTTTAAATATACTTCTCTAGAATTCTGAAAGGAGTTCCTCTAGAATTATGAGAGAGATTTCTTCAGAATGCCAAAAATGATTACAACCGAATCCTAAGTGACATAATCTAAAAAAAGCAAGACTCTTCCGGAATTTTGGTAGAAATTCTCTCTGAATTCTTCCTAGATTTCTGTGAAAGATTATTCCATATCTATCAGACGGATTGTCTCAGAGTCCCGAGAGGAATTCTCCCAGTATCATGTGATAGATTGTCTCAGAATCCTAAGAGAAGCTTCCCCTTGGGATTCTCCCAAAATGTTCCAGAATCCTAAGATGAATTCCAAAAGCGGTTCTTCCACATTCTTGAGATAAATTCATCTAGAATACTGTGAATAATTCTCACAAAAAAGATTTTCGGATTTCTAAGACTAATTTCCCAAGAAACTTAAAAGGAATTACCCAGAATACTGAAAAGGGGAGCTTAGAATTCTAAGATGGGTTACTCCAGTTTCGTGAGAAAGGTTCTCTCAAAATACTGGGCAGGATTGCCAAAGAAACCTGAGATATATTCGCACAGAATTCTAGGAGATAGGATTCTCTCAGAATCCTGAGAAGAATTCCTCCAGAATCCTTTTTATTCTCCCAGAGTTCCCTAAAAATCCTGGTTAGAATCCTTTAAATTGCTGAGAATAATTTTGCCAGAATCCCGAAAAGTATTCCCCAGAACTCAACGAGTGATTCCCCCAGAATCCTGAGAGGGATCATATGAAGGGATCTTCCAGATTCTTAAGAGAAATATATCTAGAAACTTAGGAAGAATTTATCCGAAAATCTGATAAGGATTTTTCCTGGAAGGGATTACGAAAACTTCTATAATGGTCTTCCCCAGTATCTTGTGAAGTATTCTCTGCAATTCTGAGAGGTATACCCACATAAAACAGAACACTTACCGCAGATTCCTGAAAGACATTCCCCCAGAATCTTTGAAAGGGCTCCCCTAAATTCCTGGAAGGGATTGTCCCAGAACTCTGAGAGTGATTCCTCTAGAATACTTTAAATTATTACACCAGAATCTCGAAAGAATCTTTCCATAATCTTGTCAGGGATTCTTCCTGATTACTAAGAGTGACTCTCCCAGAATCCTTAAAAGGGGTTTCTGGGAGCAACTGCTCCATAATACAGAAAACAGAATTCTACTGGGATTCTCGTAGAATGCTAAAAGGGTTTCGTCCGAACCCTAACAGGAATCACAAAATCTATGCGAGGGATTCTCCAAAATGCAAATTTCTCTTGATAATTCTGCCCAGAATCTCGTGAGAGATTCTTCAATTAATCATGAAAAATATAGCCATAGAATTCCAAGGAATTCCCCAGAATCTTGAGAAAAATTTCCCCAGAATCCTGACGGGGATTACCCCAGAAATCTTGGGAAGAGTACCCGCAGATTACTTAGTGATATTCCCCCAGAATCTTAAAAGGATCTAACGCAGAGTCCTGAGCAGGATATCACTAGAATTCGGTTAAGAATTCCTCCAGAATCCTAAGAAATACTCCCCCAGAATTCTGAGAGGAATTTCGCCACAACTCTGAGAATGCTGAGTATGATTCTCCAAGAAGTCTGAGAGGAGTTCCTGAGAATGCTGAGAAAGATTTTCTCAGAATTCTGAGTGGGATCCTAAGTGAGGGTCTTCCAGAATCCTTAGGGGAATAAACCCAGATCATCCAGAAATTTCTCAGAATCCTGAAAGGAATTTCACCCTTAATAGGTAGTTTTGGTAGAGAAACCCCATAATCCAGAAATAAGTTCCCTCAGAATCCAGAGATTCCCAGGAACTCTGATAGGTATTCTCATATAATACTGCTGAGAAATATTCCTTCAGAATTTTTAAAGGGACTCTTCCATAACTGTGAAGAATCCTTTAAAATTATGTGAGATTACTTCAAAATGTTGAAAATTATCACACCAGCATCCTGAGAAACCTTATTCTGGAAAAGAGAGAAAGTCTTTTACAATAGGAATTCTCCCCGAATTCTATTAAAGATTTCCCTAGAATCCTGGGAGAGATTACACTAGTTTTCTAAGATGGATTCTCTCAGAATCTTTAATAGAAATTCTTCCAGAATCTTTAGGGATTTCCTCAGATTCCCGAGATAAATTCTCCTTGAATCCTGCATTTGCAGCAATCCTGGATTGCTTCAGAAACCTGAGAGAAGTTTTTCCTCGGGATTCTCCCAGAATGCTTAAACGGATATCCCCAGAACACCCTGGCGGATTCTTCCAGAATCTTGAGAGGCATTCTCCTGCAGTATTGTATTGAAAGACATCCCGTTAGAATCCTGAAAGAGATTGCCCAAGAACCCTGAGAGGGATTCTCCACATCAGCGTTTCTCAAACTATGGGTCGCGACCCACTAGTTGGTAGCGGGCTGATTTTTGGAGGGTCGCGAAGTCTTTATTAACTTATGTCGAATTATTGCTATTGTTATTGCCAGCCATTTTCTAAATTTCACTTTGAGAATCCATTTCCAGAAGAGCTATTTCTAGAATTTCGGCTTCTCCTAAATTTTATTCATAATTTTGTATTATAAGTTTTGTCTGGAGTATATTGAATATTGAAACTACTGTCTTCGTTCTGAATTTGATTCAAAAACTATGAGTTTTCAATAGGAAGTTTGGTTAAAATTTTAGATTTTACTTGTGTTCTGGAAAAAAATGAGTTCAAGTTGTTGCTTACAGTTAGCATTTTCTGTTAGACTTACACGCCAGTTTCAGCAGTTGAAATCCAAAAAAATAGAAACATAAAAAATCAGCAAAAAAAATTTCAAACTTCGACCGAACTTCAGTAAATCTAAATTTCTATAAAATTCAGATGGATTTCGATAATCTGAACTTAAACGGAACAACTGAAAAGTGATTTCAATAAAAATGGAAATAAAATAAGTGTGCATGAAGGGCATCATTAAAAATTTCAAGAGAACTCATCTGACAATCCAGCAGTACTATAATTCTTAAAATTACTTGATGTTCACCCACTCGCTGTGAATATCTATAGCATTTTCAACCGATATTAAATTTTAAAGTAGACTGAAATTCTACAGAAGCATAAAAATATTAGAATATTAGAAACTTGGAATCTTATCTCAAATTTTAAGACTAAGAATCAACTGATGCTGCAAACTTGGGTACCATAACCTTTCTTAGACTTTTCAAAAAAAAAACTGAAAGAGCACTATGAAAAAAGTTTTTTTTTTTAGTTTGAGGGCTACGTAACGTAAGTTTATCACAACCTATGAAAGTGATAAAATTTATTTATTTAAAAAGGCAGTCCAAATTTGCAAAAATGACTTATTTTACAAATTTTCGTGCTTTGTGGGTCGCCAAATTCATTGAAAATCAAAAGTGAGTCGCAGGCTGAAAAAGTTTGAGAACCCCTGCTCCACATTATTAAAAGAAATTCTTCTAGAATCCTGAGAGGAATCCAGAGATGGACTGACCTAGAATCTTGAGAAGGATGCGCTAGAACCCTGCAAGGGACTCTCTAGAGTCTAGACCATAAGGAGGATTCCTTTAGAACCCTGAGAAAGACCCAATTGGACTCCTGGGAGAGATTGACCAAGAAACCTGATAGAGAGGTATGCCTCGATTTAGTGGACCCTATATTATATGGACCCTCGATTTTATGTACATTTTACCCCGATTTTATGTACATTTTTAGTGGTTAAATTCTATAGTGCATTTTGAGAAAAAAGTGGGGCTTCAACATCGATTCAAAAATCGATTAATCGGAACAAAAACATGCGAACATTTGTCTTTCCTTTCGTGATTGGGTCCTTAAGTTTACTAAATATTGTCTGTTTTTTATTACGTGGTTGATAGGCTAATTTAATGTCTTGTTTGTCTAGCATTTTCGATAGCTTTTCGCATAGACGTGGGATGTAGAGTGTAGAAGAATATTTCTTATCTTGTGTTTGTTCAAGCATTTTGAACGGAGACTTGGATCTGGAACGTCAAACAAATGCAGTAGAAAAGACAAAGTTTGCCGGGGACAGCTAGTTTGGTATAACTTTGTCTGGGTTCCGGGTAGTTTGGCCGAATGCAATGTGGGCGAACGCCATTTGGCTGAAAGGGTCATTTGGCCGTACGCCGTTTGACCGAATGTCGTTTCGCCAAAAAAGAATGATGAACTTAAATATCAGTATAACTCGAAAGAACGTTTCAAAAAAGGAAAAATTTTTGACAAAAATATTCGCAGTTTCAACGCCAGCCTATATTTTAATGGTAAAACTAGAAAGAATAGCCTATTATTAAAAGAAGAAATATTTCTGATGATCATAATGGCAACTAGAATACTATCCAGAAATTGTCCACGCCTTTAAATTCTTTACGTCATAATAGGACATGATCGGTGAAGTACTAGATTTGTAGTAATGAGCTGAATCTGTGTATGGTGAGAAGGTAAACTCTTCGTTTTTGCAATGAAATGGTGCAAAATGCGCGGGTATTATGATTCATTGTTAAATTTGATGCAGTTTGAGCAGTTTCTTGCAACTTAAACAACACAGTTACCCAAATTGTTGCTCAAACAGCATCACTTTAAGCAAGGAAACATAATATCCACTTCATTGCAGAAACGGAGAATTTACCTTCTCACCATACAAAAATTTTGCTCATTACTACCAATATAGTACTACACCGAACGTGCCCTATCCGGCCAATTGACCCTTTCGGCCAGATGGCGTTCGGCCAAATGGCCGGATCCAATTTGATAATATTTAAATATCTGACTCTGATCGGGAATGACAACAGCGCCAGACTAGACGTGATTGTCACTCGCTAGATGACTTCGGGAACATTCCACAGGCTTTTCGAAGGTTAGGATGTCTAGAAAAGGTTATTCGTACAAAACAGACTGACTGACTGCTAAATCCGATAACCATCATCCGAAGGAAATCCCTACCACCAACCAACCGGCCGCCCTGTTAAATATCGGTTCGCGTGGGCTGCGTACGTGATGGAAGAAGATTGGCAAACTTTTGTCACCATCATCGTCGGTCGGTCAATTTATTCGGTGATACCGGCGAACCGGCCGGCGGCGGCGTGGGCCGAGGCGTCAAGTGTTCCTGGGTAGGCTCACGTATCCACCCACATCCGGACTCGGTGATCAGCACTCTATTTTAAAATGTCCTTCTTTCAAAGTTGAATCAGCCTTCGCTAATGAGGCAAAGAAAATCAATTGCCGAAATTGCGTAAACTTATGGAGATGATTAAATCAATTAACATTTTATATTCGAATCGAGTTAGTAGATTGTGGGAAGTTTGTTAAGTCAAATATAGCTCTTGTCGCGACTGTTTAGTTTATTAGGTTTAAGTAACGAAGCATGAATTTTGAATTCAGACTCCTTCCCAGAAACATCAAACGGATTATATGTAAGTATCTATTTACAAGTAACGCAAGCACTAGGGAGGCGGAAATGCGCTTCCTCTCAGAAAGAGGCGCCACTCGGCGCTGATTCTGAACGTCGACTTCCCACTGTACCATAAAGAGTATATTGCATTGAAGCTAAAATGAAATACTTTCAGCCAGCAAGCGCCAGCCAGAGTACTTTTCTTTCTCTTGCCATCCACTAAGTACTGTCTACTGGTCTAATGTGTTGCAGCAGCTCCAGCATTACTACAGAGTACAGATAGGACTTACAAGAGTGACTTTCCTTGTAATAGTTCAACATCGAGCCACTGCTGGTTGTAGTAGGATGGAGCGATGGAGCTCTTATGTTGGGGAACAGAGTCAGTCAATGTGGACTATCTTCCTGTCTGACGCTGAAGAGTGCTGTAATTTTACAACAAAGAACGCAACAAATGTGCCCGACAAATTGACGCCACGCTCGATGTGTCGGCAGAAAATGCTGCGAATGAGTTGAATGTAATCGCATACATATTGCAGTTGGTATTATTAAGCAAAAGTATTAGGAAAGTTAGTTTCAAGCTGGGGTTGAGCGGTAAAGACAGGGTGTCTACTTGTTTATGAAAATAAAATTCTCTGATTTTTCAGCTTCTTTCCAGGTTTTATCAAATCATTTGCTCAACATCACATTTAAGACAAGACATAACCAAGAATAGTACGCCACAATAATCGGTGTGTGATTGCCGCACTCCATCCTCGGTCACGCCCAATGCTCGTCAAGTCACGCTCAACCTGATCCGCCCATGGTGCTCTCTGCACTCCACGCCTTCTTGTGCCAACCGGATCAGTAGCAAACACCAGCTTTGCAGGGTTGTTATCCGGCATTCTTGCAACATGCCCTGCCCACCGTATCCTTCCGGCTTTGGCCACCTTCTGGATGCTGGGTTCGCCGTAAAGTGCAGCGAGCTCGTGGTTCATCCTTCTTCGCCACACACCGTTCTCCTGCACACCGCCGAAGATCGTCCTTAGCACTCGTCGCTCGAAAACCCTGAGTGCTTGCAGGTCCTCCTCGGGCATGGCCCATGTCTCGTGTCTGTACAGAACCACCGGTCTTATTAGCGTTTTGTACATGGTGCATTTGGTGAGTGGGTAAATCTTTTTAGACCGCAGCTTCTTCTGGAGCCCGTAGTAAGCCCGACTTCCGCTGATGATGCGCCTTCAAATTTTACGACTCACGCTGTTGTCAGCCGTCAGTAAGGATCCAAGGTAGACGAATTCCTCCACCACCTCGAAGGTATCCCACAGGTCGTGTTCGGTTCCCCCTACCAATATGTACTTTGTTTTTGAGGCATTCATCACCAGTCCGACCTTTGCTGCTTCGCGTTTCAGGCAGGTGTACAGTTCTGCTACTGTTCCATATGTTCTGGCTATAATATCCATATCGTCGGCAAAGCACCCAAATTGACCGGATTTTGTGAAAATCGTACCCCGGCTGTTACGCCCGAGCCCGGCTCATCTCATTACACCTTCCAGAGCGATGTTGAAGAGTAGGCATGAGAGTCCGTCACCTTGTCGCAGTCCCCGGCGAGATTCGAATGAACTGGATAGTTCACCCGAAACTACTACGCACTTCTGCACACCGATAATCGTTGTTTTAATCAGTCTAGTCAGCTTCCCAGGAAAGCCGTTTTCGTCCATGATTTTCCAGCTAGCTTCCAACTACACACTTATAAAAAATGACGGATTACGGTAAAATTTTACCGTAATCTCAACAGCTGAACGTACGGTAAAAAGTTCGGTGATTTTCCAAACCACCGAACGTACTGCGAATCTCAGGAAAATGCATCTGTCAAAATTACCGGAACGTTCGGTACTTTTTACAAATTTACCGTAAAAATCGCAGAACGTTCGGTATGTTTGTTTACAAATGAATTCTCAATATCACTGAACGTACGGTAAATTTTACAAATTTACGGCGATTTTATGCGAGCGAAAAAAACAATATTTTCATAAAAACGTCGATGATGGGATTGAATATATAACCTTCTGATCAGGAACAACACTTGCTGCCACTGTACAAGAGAGTCTTGCTTGGAGATGATGCGCAAATTCTAATAGAACTGATGCTCGAAGCTGCCGGCGTGGCTGTCAAACGCATTTTACAGTAGTACGGTAAAATAGTCCCATCACCGATCTGTTCGGTAAAATATTCACAGGTCTCCTGTAAATTTGTCTGATTTCACCGGTTCTTCGGTGATTTCTTAGATTTCACCGATTTTCTCCTGCAATTTCATCGATTTCGCCGTAATACTGTAGTTTGCTTGTTTACAGACCAGTTTCGGTGATTTTTTCACCGAATACTGTAATTTATTCTAAGTGTGTAGCTTCCAGCTAGCTTCCAGTTAACTTCCGTCATCTTTCCCCTAAACGCCTAAACGAACTCATTCGTTTTAGGTGACAGACGACGGAAGATGATCTGGGATAGCACTTTGTAGGCAGCATTCAAAACGGTGATCGCACTGAAATTTTCACATTCCCAATGGTCGCCTTTACTCCTTCCTTCCACTTTTTTGATAGCTGTTCGATTTTCCAGATCCTGACTACTAACCGGTGCAGACAGGTGGTCAAATTTTCTGGGCCCATCTTGATAAGTTCAGCTGCGATACCATCCTTACCAGCTGCTTTGTTGGTTTTGAGCTGGTGAATGACATCCTTAACTTTCCTCAGTGTTGGAGTTGGCTCATTTCCGTCCTCCGCTGCACTGACGCCGTCGTTTCCTCCGTTGCCGTGACCTCCCGTGCCTACGTCACCCTCGCCATTCAGGTGCTGATCGAAGTGCTGCTTCCACCTTTCGATCACCTCACGTCCGTCTGTCAAGAGGCCTACTTCTTTATTCCTGCATATTCCGGCTCGCGGCATGAAATCCTAGCAAATAAAAAAACCCAGTAGGAATTTATGGAGGAATCGTAGAAGCACAGACAAACAGATGTATCTCTTGAAAATTACAAATTTTGCCCTTGTCTTTTTCATGATATGCTGCCACCTATTGGTAGAACCGCGCAAAAAAAAACTTTACACTACTATCTTCGTTTGTATCATTCAACATCGCCTCTGGTGGAATAATCGCAGAAATCAAATGATTTTTTTTTATTTATCGTTAAATGCATGTGGCAAACCCCTTTTTTCTGGAAAAAATCTCTGGAGGAACTCCTTAAAGAATTCCAGGATAAATGACAGAAGGTATTTCATGAGGAACTCCATCACGAACTCCTGATTGTGTTTTAGGCGATATCTTGAGGAATCACTGGACGAAACCCGAACAAATCCCAAGAAAACCTCCCAAAAGTATCTTTAGATGAATTCTTGAAATGAATCCCATATAAAATTTCTGAATAAAAAACTGCAGGAATTCCTGGAGGAATTTCATCACAATACCCTGGAAAGGACCCGCATGAACCACCAGGAAAATTCCGGGAGTAATCCTATTAGATTTTCCCGGACGAACATGAAGAAAATTCCTGGAAAAAACTCCTGAATATCCGGAGGAATTCCTGGAAGAGTAACATGAGGAATATCTGCGGGAATCCAAGGAGGAGTCTTATAAAAAACTTCTAGAGATATCACAAGTGGAATCAACGAAAAAGAAACAGGAGAAATTCCACACACAATCTTTGAAGAAATCCCTGGAAAAATTGCAGGAGAAATCTTTCGAGGAATCCCAAGGAAAAAAATGGAGGGATCCGAGCAGGAATTGCTCTAGGAATCCAATCATAAATTTCCGGAGGAACGCTATCAGGAATTCCTGGAAGGATTCCAGCAGAAATTTCTGGTGGGATCTTAAAAGAAATTCCTAGATAAATTCTATCAAATATTTACGGAGGAATCACTGGAGGAATTTCTGGGAGAATTCCTTGGAAGAATCTCTAGACTCTAGAGGAATCCCATCAGCTATCTTAGGAGATACCCCTAGAGAAATTATAGGAATTTCTGGAAGAATTTTAGGACGAATTTCTGGAGAAATCTCATAAACAGTGATACCTAGGGATACCGGAAAAAATTCCTGGAGCATTTTAAGCAGGCATTCCTGGAGGAATCCGGGCAAGTATAACAAGAAGAATCCCGATAAGAATTTCTGTAGGAATTACATAAGTAATTTTTGGGAAAAACACTGAAGGAATTAATCTCAAATAATCCATGGAGGATTTTCCTTGGGATTACTCCCTAAGAATTGTCGAAGAAATCCCTGGAAAATTCTCAGTGGGCATCTCTGGAGGAATCCTATGAAAAATTCCTGGAGAAATCCTATCTAGAGCAACTTTTTTTTTTTTTTTTTTTTTTTTTTGAAGAGTGACCAGGTGGAGCTGCAGGACAGCTGATAGCAAAGCCTGGACCCTTTCCCAACTTTCCCCCTACTACGACCAATACTCACGATGGACTAGACGATGTCGTCAACTTGAGCAAAGTGTGTAGTAATTAGTATTGGGTCGTAGTAGTTTTTAAAAAATGCTCTGTTTTAACTATTCCCATCGCACTAGTGTTTTGCCCGAATGGAAGCTCCAAAGATGAATTGATAATTGAACAATAATTCAATAATCGAAAATCTCCGTGGTCACTGGACAACATTCAGAGAGTAAAAAGGCTGTCTATGTTAACGCTTCAAAGTAGAGCAAAAAAATATATGTCATAGCTAATTTTTAATGATTTGATATTTCTGAAAATTATTCGGAGACAGCTACCTACCAGAGCTAGCGTTTTTGCCGATATGGGCAACTAGTTTTTCTGACAGCTTCTCCAAACAACAATCAAATAATATCCTAAGTTATTTTATAATATATTCTGAAAATTATTTCAAGCTGATTACCAATAGTGTCAATAACCGATGTTGGTCATTGACAGCACCAGCATCATCCCCAAATAACTTTCATATTAGTGTTAGATAACACTTTTTGAGCTTCCATTCGATGTTGCAAATCAGTCAAACCCTATATGTCAAAATATAGTCTATAATGTGTCAAATTGTGTTCTTGATTTCGCTAGTCGTCTTCTGCATATTTGTGATCATCTCAGTCCAAAGTATTCTTATATCCACCATAACCCTTTACATTGTCAACCGTCCTAAGTCCTAAAGAAACATGTAACTGAATTCCTGCTTTCTTTTTGATCAGTGTTATAATACCGTCTAGGATATAAAAACAAAAAAGTTCAGTCAGCTGATCTTTGTGTCAAAAATTAAAATGATAAAGATTGTTTGTCTAGTTTTATATATTCATCCCTACAAAACCTATAAAAATAAGAAATACAAATATAAACTCATTTCTAAAATCAACAGTTTAGTCTATACCTAATCAGTCCATAATTTTCTAATGGTAATGTATTTAATTGTTCACATAACCTAATCTGTAAGGCTGTAAGTCAACTTATCCTAGCGTCCCCTGTCCTCGGTACTTTCGAATTCAAGTGATGAATGAAGAGTGTAACGCAGAGACCTCCCCTACCCACTCTTGCGTTACATAAAATTTAACAATTATTGTTAAATTTCAAAAATTCAAAGAATGCAAAGAGTAGGTCTATGCAAGCTGAATTATAACTTGTGATAAATGCACAACGGATACTCCTTTGGTTCCCATTAGCACTTACGGCCGATTCCTTCACTTGCGCTAACTCGTAAACCAGATATATCTAGCTCAAAGTCCAAGCGATGGTGAATAAACTGGCGCTAAAGTGCTAATGGGTTAAGCCCTCCCATCGCGTCAAGATCGAATATCCAGGGGGAGGGTAAATCCTATCTAGAGCAACTTGAGACATTGCTCGAGGAATATTAGCAGAATTAACAAGAGAGTAAAAAATTCGAAGATTGAAAGTGAAGATTGACATTCTCATTTTTTCATTCGCGTTTGGCCACATTCATTGTCAGCTGAATGCCTCTCTTTTTTTCATTCAATTCTCTGTCACGAATATTTTTTCGCACGTCGTAAAATGTCCAATTTCTGTTAACAGACGCACAATCCGACTTAATGGACGAATGGAGATGATAACTAATATTCTAATTAACTACTATACACAAGTTTTGAGGAGATTAGAAGTATAATCGGGAATTACGGTCCAGTTATATTTCTCAGTGAAAATTGTCAGTGACAGAAAAATGAATGAATATTGAATAGGTGAAAAAATTCATTCATCAAAATGAATTTTATTTTGATCCCTTAGTTGAGAATTTTCAAATTTCACGTAGAATTTCACTCATTGAAAATGAAAATTTTAAACTCTGGAATTAACTGTAAGAAATCCAGTACAAATTTATCTTTTTTTTTTCCTCCCCTGTTGGGGAAAGTAAGCCACTGCGTCAAATAGGCTGAACTTTTGTGGCATGTCCCGTTTTGATATTCGCATCTAGCCACGGCGCGTCGTCTCCCAGTCAGGTGCAATGGAATTGATAAACTCCAAGACCTTCCCAGGTTCTGCAAACCAGATCTCACTGGGTTGCAAGCAACCACTATTTAGAAATCTTTGTTAGCGCGTGTATAAAGCACCACAACTGCAAAGCAGGTGTTCCGAGGTTTCATGATCCGTATTACAGAAACGACAGATATCACTCTGAATATGGCCAATATTTTTCAAGTGATACCTGCTCGGGCAGTGTCCAGTTACTAGGCCAGTGTATGTACATAGAGCTCTCTTGTTGATCTCTAAAAGCTTTTTGGTTTTATAAGCATTTGGTGTTATAAATCGTTTTGACTGATTGCAATTTTTGACATCCATCCAATTGGATATCACCCTCTGCTCAGCCCAGCGTTTCAGGTCCATTTTAATTGTACAGTTTGATATACCACAGAATGTTTCTGGGCTAGCAAACTGTAATTTGGAACCACGTTTAACAAGCTCGCCTGCCATTTCATTCCCTTCAATGCCACAGTGACCTGGAACCCAGTATAAGTTTACTGAATTCCCTTGGCACAGCCTTCGCAGTGAAAGAATGCATTCCCAGACAAGCTTTGAATTACATTTGTAAGCGCACAATGCTTTTAGTGCAGCTTGACTATCTGAGAACAGGGATGGGAACACTCACTTTCAAAAAGTTACACTCACTTGCTATTTTCTCTGCTCAGAAGCTTCCAATAAAGAAACGATGTATGGAGACTTTTGCATTGTGGTTTTGGCTAAAACTTTGCCAAATAGAGTAGGGGTCGCACACGCATACCAAAGTCGTGACAGAGTTGTAAAAACGACTCTCAACGAGGTGAGTGTAATTTACATTCACATCGTGGAGAGTTGCCTTCGCAGCTCCCTCACGACTTCGGTATGCGTGTGTGACCCCTACTCTATTCGGCAAAGTTTTAGACAAAACCACAAGGCAAAAGTCGTCCAAACATCGTTTCTTGATTGCACGCTTTTGAGCTGAGCAAATAGCAAGTGAGTGTAACTCTTTGCAAGTGAGTGTTCCCATCCTTGTCTGAGAAAATGCAAATATTTGCATATCTGTATTTTCTCTCAAGGCAGATATTTGCGCATTTCAAAATAGGGTATTGGTTCCCTTATTAAGCATGTGGCTCCCATTTTCATCCTACGAAAAACAAAGGATTGAGGCGCTGTTTGTTTTGTTTCTTATTTTTGTATTTTTTGTTAGAAGTGAGCACCCATGAAAACAAAAAGAACGGAATCAATCGGTGCCGTAATCGCTTGTTTTCGAATAGGATGAATATAGGAGCATGAGATGATTGATGGCACACATACCCTAGCAAGAATCTGTGCTTGAAACACCATAGGATAGTGTCCCATCACCACTGAAATTTGTATTCCAAGGCCGTAGATTCCTGCTACCGTTTCTATTCCAACTTTTGAGCCATCTGTATAGAATTTGATTGATCCTTGACGAACAGTGGGACCTCCGACTTCCCAATCTGCACGAGTTGTTTCGTGCAACTTGTAAGGAACATCATGGTTCTCCACAGGTTTCATCCAGTCTTTAATCATTTTCATTACTGGCCTATTTTGGAAGTATTGTGAAATGCTCAGGTGACCTACAAGATCACCTGGCATAAACTTTTCAACTCGTTCAAGTCTCAGCAATTCCTTTTCTGCTTCTAATTGCACGTACTCGTGCAAAGATAGATTGAGATTGAGAATCGCATCTAAAGCTTTTGATGGAGTGCTTCGCATCGCTCCTGTAACAGCAATGGACGCAAGACGTTGAATTTTCGCAAGCTTTGATTGCATGGTAGCCTCTTTTGTTTTTGGCCACCAGACAAACGAAGCATACGTCACTTTTGTGCGGATTATGGCAGTATAAATCCACATTATCATTTTTGGTTTCAAGCCCCCCTTCCTGCCAATAGTTTTGGAGCATAGCCAGAACGCACTTGTTGCCTTACTCACGGACTCAATTTGAGCATTCCAGTTCAGTTTAGCATCCAGTATCAAACCTAAGTATTTGACTCGATCACTAGGATAAATTTGTACTCCTCCAAGCCGAAAAGCTTTTAGGTTGATCTTCCTTCTCCTAGTGAAAGGGACAAATACGGCTTTTGACGGGTTGATGCTAAGGCTCTCCTTAATACACAATGAATGTGTATAGTTTAGGGCCCTTTGCATTCTCTCCGAAACAGTTTCGTCATACTTTCCTCTCACTATTATGACTATATCGCCTGCAAAGCTCACAACTTCGAACCCTCTTCCTTCAAGCTTCTTAGTAGATCGTCCACAACTAAGGACCACATTAGTGGTGAGAGGACTCCTCCTTGAGGGCAACCTTTCGTTGCCCTTATGGCTTAAGCGTTAAACCAGGCTCAACTATATGGGTAAGACTGGCTTACCGGTTAAGCCGAGGTGAAGAAATGGACCCTTACTGTTATAGAAGAACTTCCCAGCTCAGAGGTGATTTCTCTTTTTGCAAGCACAGTATAAATCCAATGTATGATACATTGGTCGAAGTTTTTCTTCTCCATGGAACGCTTCATAGATGAATAGGAGGCATTATCAAAGACTCCTTCTGTGTCTAAAAAGGCGCATAGAGCTATTTCTTTTGCTGAAAACGTTTTTTCCACCTTTGTTACTAGCGAATAAAGTGCCGTAACCGATGATTTACCGGATTGATAAGCAAACTGGAAGTCAGATAGGGTATGCTCTTTTATGTAAGGAGAATTGATAAAATCCTTCAAAACCTTTTCCACAGGCTTCAACAAAACTGAAGAAAGACTAATTGGCCTGTATACTTTGGGATGCGTCTTGTCTCGCTTCCCCTTTATTTGGTATAAAGATAACTTTTACAAGTCTCCATTTTGATGGAACGAAATTCAATCTTAAACTAGCCTTGAACATTACAATTAGTGATGGAACCAACACCGCTTCTCCATTTTGTTCCATCAACTCCTGTAGATTTAAAAGGCTGAAAAGATCTAATTGCATTTTCCACTCTGGCCTTCGTGAAGATTTCATCAGCTAAATCTGAGGCGGTGTTTATTGTACTAGTTAACTCCGAAGAGCTTATACTAGGACATCCTTCACCTTCCAGAGATATAGTATCATTGGAATCCACACTTAGAACCGAACCTGGAAAATGGGATTCCATCATTAAATCCAAAGTTCCACGAGGAGTTTTGGTAAAAGCTCCATCGTCGCGCTTCAGGTTTCCCAATTCATTTGAATGATCTTTTGCAAGCGTTTTCTGTAGTCTAACAACTACAGGAGTGCTGTTTATGTTTTCACATGTCAGCATCCAAGATATTCTTTTCGATTTTCGTATTTCGTTGTTGTAATCAGTCAGGGCTTTCCTGTACTGAGTCCAATCTCCCGTTTTTTTTCGCTCTATTGAACATTTTACGAAAAAAAAATTCTAAGGCGATCCAGTTTAAAATTCCACCATGGCACGGCTCTAGTAGAAGACGATTGTATGGTGGAACAACTACTGTTAAAGGAATTGATGATACTTTCATTTACCCTTTGAGAAAATGATTCTAACTTTTGGGTTGAATCAATAGTTTCTCCCATTGTAAATGAATGCGTATTCAACAATTCTACATATTGATCCCAGTTTGTCCACCTGGGATTTCTAAATGCGGTTCTAGAATAATCTCCACCACTCCAATTGAAGACTATGTGTTTATGATCAGATAGAGAAATCTCATCTGACACGTGCCAGTTTGTGATCTTGTCAAAGATTGCAGCTTTGCACAGTGTTAGATCCAAGACCTCTTGTCTGATTACATTTGAGAAAGTAGGTTTATCACCATTATTGCAAATGTCTATATTGTTGGAAGACAGGTACTCTAATAGTGACTCACCTCGACTGTTAATATCCGTACTACCCCAAACCGTGTGATGCGCATTGGCGTCACTCCAATGATAAACGATTTGTGTTTTTCTTTACAGAATTGAACAAATGATGCGATCTCAGGAGGAGGTACCTCAGGAACATCACCAGGAAAGTAAGCTGAAGCCACAGCGATCTCAGTTTTACCCCTAGTGGTTGGTACCTCTACCATGATCGCAACAATGTCCTTTTCTGATAAACTTTGTAATAGGATAGCATTTTAACGTTTTGCGTAGGGTGGGTGTACCAATTATGGCACTACCTAAGAAAAACTATTTATACAAA
This sequence comes from Aedes albopictus, assembly GCF_035046485.1. NCBI lineage: Eukaryota > Metazoa > Arthropoda > Insecta > Diptera > Culicidae > Aedes > Aedes albopictus. The sequence goes on along the minus strand of NC_085137.1, from coordinate 459,318,004 downwards.
AATAAAGAGAAGACCAAAGAATGTCATCAATTAGTCAAAAGACAGCTTAGTTTCCATACTTTACAGGAAAAATATAGAAACGGAGCCAAAACTACTTTTAGTATTGATTACAGCGTGTGCCAATGATAGGAACCCTGTACCAGTTATGGTTACATTTTTTTAACTTCGGTTCCTTTTCGCACTGCATTCTTTTATGGGGTTAGCCATAACTGGTACACTATGGCGTAAAAGGGTGCAAGGAAGCCGAAATTTTAAGGAAAATGATTTATTTCTACCATGACTTGAGGAAAATGTGGAGTTTAAATGAGTGCAACTATCTTTTGTGAACGTGATCTGTTGTTCACAAAATTTTTCTTGTTGATTTACATCGTTAAAGGGTGAAAATTAACTATGGCGAATAATTGGTACTATAGCCATAATTGGTACACTTACCCTACTAAGACAGCGGTTCTGGGAGAATCTTGTTGCTCATCATAATATAGTTTACTATTTTGTGTCAGAACTTCAAGAATCTTTCGTTTATTGGACCATGGCTTTTGAATAAGTGCCACTTCCAGTCCTTCTTTTTTAAACCTTCGACTCAACACAGCAGAAGCACCTTTTGCGTGATGAAGATTAACCTGTACGAACTTAATTCCTGCCATAAAAAATTTCATTTACCCACTTTTATTAAGCCTCGGAATTGAGACGTAAGAAAAGTGGCCGATTATCCCGGAGACAAATAAGGTCCACTGCGTGATTGCTCCGTTTAACACAGTAAGGGCAACATGCTGTGGAGGGTGCCCTGGTACTCCACAGGCTCCGTTCACGGTTAAGTTTTTATTACCCCCCTAACCATTCATTCCTAGGCACGGTACGCTTAACACCATGAATTAGGGGTCGCTTGTTTGGTGGGCTTTTACCACTGGGTCAGGCAATCCGTAGTAATATTCTTAGCAAGTTGAGGGAACTGCTACCACCACTACACGGCTATCTAGGCTGATCGGGAATAGAAATTAATATTGATGATCAACTTCTTTAGCGCCCGAACTGCCGTTAAAATTTATGTTATATAGAACTATAGTTTAAGATTTAAGATATCCCGAAAAACTTTTTCTAAGACCGAAAAGTGATCGGGCGTTTATGAAAAAATAATACCCGAGGCATTGCATGCCCAATCGGCGCGATTTTATTGCCATTATTCTTTGTTGATTTCCCATACAAACTTCAAATGAGTATAGCATCGCAAAAATGTTATCGGATTTGTATGAAAATTTGAGAAAGTGACATCATTTAGAATTAAATTAAGCTGGGCCCATCGAACCTTTTGACATGTGGTATTTTGAGCCGGCGCATTTTGAGTTTGTTCATTTTGAATTGAATTTCCGAATACATACCTGAAAAAACTCCTGGGGGAAATCCTAAATAAATCATCAAATTTAATCAGTATTACTACAATACAAACAAACTTTGGAAGTTCCTTGTTCATGCACGGTAATATTATTAGTGAATATCATAAGTGAGGAAGTAATAAAAAAAAACAGTTTTGTAGGCAGGCCTGTTCGACACTCAGATTTGTACTCTTAAAATATCGAACAGGCCATCCTTCGATTCTAACTACTGTGTCCTTATCCTTACGAAGAAGTTTCGCTAAAAATAACTCGTGAAGCAATTTTTAACGAAACTTTTTGGCGAAAATTCCGTTCGAATACCTGGGCGATTCTGCGGCGGATAGCGAGTAAAGTTACCTGAAAAAAAGAAGTGCAAAATGTTTAAAACTAAATTGAAGGATTTACTGAAGAAATTCCCAAAGGAAAATTCATTCAGTTAAGCTAACTACTGAAATCTTATTAGGCAGATTTTCTGGGAGGATGTTTCACCAGATACTTTGAATAATTTGGAAATTTTTAAGAATAGCATAAATAGATTCGGATTCGTTATCTTGTACTAGTTTGAAGTTCCGTTTTCAAAATTTGATACCAAAAAAAACTAGAAACACCAACAAGTTTAAATGCACGTCTTTCATATGAAGCCGTTCCCTGCCGGTAGTAATCAGTTCTCGCGAATTTCACAACATCAACATCAACACAAACTCATTCGTTGAACTGATTCGGTCATCGTACCACATCGCCTTCAACAACTCGCGCACCTGTAATCATTTGGCAATGAGGGCAATGATCCCCATTCTCCTTCGCTGTTCTAAGTAACCATTCTGCTGCTACAGTTGGAAGCACATTGGGACTCTTATTGCTTGCGTGTGGTTGCTGCAGCACGTAGGTAGGTACCTATATAGACATACAACCGAGGAATGATTGAATACCACCTATATATTACGAATGAAAGGCAAAAACACACGATGATGCCAATTCAACGACCGCGACGCGCGAAACATTCATATCGAAAGTAAGAGCACTCATCATCGGCTCAGCACCATTACCATCATCGACTGGCCGGCATCAGGCAACAAGCCATATATAAATTCGCAACAACAAGAACACCAACAACAACGCCAACGGCGACTGACGGAACTGAATGGACTTAAAACCTAAAACGGCATGCGAATCGAACTGAACCGAACCGAGAAGGCACTGACCGATCGGTCTCTCCTCGGTCTGACTGAACTGAATGAAGCAAGAGCAGATGATGATGATGAGGAGGATGTAGGTATTAAATACCAAAAGCCGGACGGCGCGGCCGCCGACCAAGAACCAGCCAACTGGGAAACAACAAAACCAGAAAGAACAACCAGCCCTGGCAGCCGCCACTCACAAAGGTAAGGTGTGTATGATATGGCGAAATGTGCGTGCAGCAGGAGAGTTCCTTGACACCTGCCTTGCGTTGCGTTGTTGGTTACTTACTTACTACTGCCCGGCCGGGCCACTGACCGGACAACGTCGACGAAAGAAACAATAACAAACCCGAAGAATCGTCGTTACGCCGGAATGAACTCGGGGTGCTCTCATCTACAAGTTCGACCAACATCATTCTCAGAGGTGGGGTTCGCAGAGCTTAGGGTGGTCAGAGTTAGCTGTTATAACATAACGAAAGTGGATTTTACGAATTCCAAAAAAAAAACACACAATAACAAAAATATCCAAATTGTTCTTGAGCTCGGAGCATAAATTCTACAGCTGTTATAGTAACTTTTTTCGGTGTCCAGCCATTCCGCCGAATGTCGTTTGACCGAACGCCATTTGGCCGAATGCCAACTGACCGAAAGGGTCGTTTGGCCGAATGCCGTTTGGCCGAATTATGATCAAATGAATTCAGAGGAGGTTTTTGACATTCTGACTAGAAATACGATGTTCAGAAATATTTTCTTCTTTTAATCATAGGCTATTCTTTCTAGTTTTGACATTCGGGAACTAGATGGCGTTGAAACTGGCAATATTTTATCAAAGATTTTCCCTTTTTTGAATCATAGGCTGTTCTTTCGTTGTTGCTTTTGCGCTTCTGAAAAACTTTGCTAAAGACAGCACCTTTGTAAGTCTTTAGGTTTTGGAGATATCGGAGTCAGTCAATGTGAAGCAATATTGTTATACTTCATACAATACTTTTCGTAAGTCTATACTTATGACGGGTAGTGTATGTTCTACCATGTTCGAATAACCTTCCAGAAGATAAAAAAAAAAAACATTTTGAAACCATTTTGTTTTAGGTTGATTTGGATAACCTTGGAGTTCAGAACTTGTGTTTGCATCCGTAACCAACCCTTCTTTCGATATATAGAGTTACGTTTAAGCCCGGATTTGGGACCTTGGCCCCACGCCCCCGAATTACAGTAGTCCCCATTAAATGTCACTCCACAAATTAGAATGTGAGACAAGAAAAAATCTTGATTTGATTTTCAACATAGGAACTTCTACCTGCCGCAAAAGAACTTGTCGCTATCTTTCCAGGAACTTGTGAAATTTTAAACACCCTGTAAAACTGGTTGAATAATTTTCATTTGAAATAATCAGTTTAGCTTGTTCAAGTAAATATCCACCTGAATTTTGGAGGAACTCCTGAATGAATCCAAAACTCTTTACAATGAAAAGTTCCAAAGTTCAGGCTGAATATTCTTGTTTATTTCTCTCAAAAATTCTTGAAGATTTGAAGGATTTCCGGAAACGGGAAACTAGAGTTGGGTTCTGTCACTATCGCTGGTAAGCTACTCGCCGATGTTGATAGGCCAAATGCGATTCAAGTCGCCGCACGCTCTATTGTGTTACCGTCATCTTATTGCGGATTTTTAGAAAAAAGAACACTGTAATTATCGCAGGGTTCAGCCACAGCTGTCAAAGCCCTACCGCAGCCATGCAAATCATTAAAAAAGATGGTCAAATCAAATTAATCTTGCACAAAGACTATATCATATTCCAATATGTACAGTTTTGCTAATATTTCAATTCGTATTTGATTGACTTCAACGCAATTCAACTATCAAAACATATATAAATTCATATGTTGACAAAACATTCCAAAAATACGTATAAAAATATGACATTTCACAAGAAAACTTCAAAAATGTCGAAATGTACCATGTGACATTTATACGTCTGACGGCAGTCAATATTGAAAAAAAAAAAACAATCAAAAAATAAAAATATATTACGAAAAAATGATTTTTTTCAGAAATTTCATAAAATAGTTTTTCAAAAATCACCCTGGCGGAACCTCTGAATCAGGGGTTTTTAGATCGTGCATCGCGAAGCCATGACAAGCGCACCGCGGCACATCAGAATATTCACGCATATTCATATCATATTTCTACCAAGAACTCGCCATAGATCAGTGATCACCAAACTGCGGCCCTCGAGGTGATTTATTGCGGCTCGCGAACTGATTTTCAAGTATGTCAGAATGTGGCCCGCTGAAACATTGAATAACCAAATATAACATTTTTCTATTTTTTTTTATGATTTGTTACAATACATATTTTCTACAAAGCTCAACTGAATTAGTATTATTATTTCTGAAATTGACTTAGACCATTTTTTGTTTCGAAATATTATTCGTCGCGTTCGATAAGGGGGAATAACCGAACGTGACGATTTGAACCCGTCGCGGGTGAAACCATCGCCAGAGTCGTCGCCAGCCAATCAGCAGGCGGGAGTCTGACGTTTCTCCGATCTCATTAACACAAACAGAGGTGGTTCTTGATTCGTCGCGATGATTCAGAAATGCCAAATGGAAGTTAGCAGCACGTTTTTCTATGAAAGCAACATACAATATTGATCCTTGACTGAATTTTGTGGTAAGCGACAGCTCTTTTTAAAGAAATGGTGAATTTTGGAAACAGACTTTCAGAGAAAAGGGGTATTTGTAGATCGCCATTTTATCGAAGATTTAATGAAACTGGTTCAAAATGAATTTTGAATTCTTGCGGCCCGCAGTCCCCATGTAAAAATTTATTTTGGCCCGCATAGACACTAAGGCTGAGGACCACTGCCATAGATAGTCACAAGCATCCTACAAGGAATCTGCAATGAATCTTCAAATCTCAGAATGGGGTCTTGTACCATTTGGGCAGGTGTACCTATTTTGGGCACTTGCCGCTATAACTAAGTCATTTTCAAACCGATTGATTTGAGTTTTTGTATAGAGTTAGATACTGTACGTGCCTAACTCTATACAAAATTTCAAATCAATCCGTTTGAAATTGACTTAGGTATAGCGGCAAGTGCCCAAAATAGGTACACCTGCCCAAATGGTACAAGACCCTAAATCTAATGTTTTTTTTTTATCAAAAATCTTGTCAATAATATACTAAATTACTTAAAATGAACGTCACAAATCACTAATAGGCCATCTTTAAAATTCGTTAAAAATTCAAATGAAGACTTAACTCTTTATAAGGCCGAGAGAACTAGGCACGGAATCCACTCGTTTTACATTGGAATATAAAGTACATGTGGAGTAATGAACAAAAACGTTTTTATTTTCAAAAAAATCGATGGTTGATTTTGTATGAAAAAAAATGGTCTAAGTTTCAACTTTTTGTCAACAAAGTTTAAAATGTTGTTATTTTGTGATGCGTTTTTCAATCATGCTGATTTTTTGACAGGTTATTGCCCTAATATTCATGAGTAACTTGTGTGAATTTGAACTCGATTGGTCGATTATTTTGGACGATATGGCAATTTCAGGGCTGTTACAAAAGTGTCGATTTGAAAACCGCAAAATCCGCGACAAGCCATTTGAAATCCGCGCCGAGGTCCTCAAATCTGCGTCAGTACAAAAACATATGGATTTGATGACTCAAACTCATAAAAAGCAAAAAATTCAACTATTCATGACTTTTGTTGCACTTCAGATGAAGATTTCTAATGTTGAAACTGATTTTTAACTATTATTAATCAATGACATAAAATGCAACTTCTACACCTACCTACCAAGAATTCACAAATGTTGCAAACAGGACAGTTTTTTTAAATTGGAATAAAAGATTGAAACTAATGTTCTGCCCGACAACAACTCAGCAGCGCGAGACTCGGACGTAGTCACAGGGTCGGCGCGCTACCGGGCAACCGGAGGGGCTTCGCGGATCTATTAGGGCGCTCAAAGATTCAAATAAACTACACTAAAGCGGTTCGAAATTACGGTGTATTCAGTTGTCTGTTGTTCTGTAGTTTGTCACTGGTTCACGGCACGTACCTTGGCTGACTGCAAACCTGCGAGCGCTCGCGGCGGGACCTCTGTTCCAGCGATGGCTGACTGGACTCGATGCCGTCCTGTGGCAAGATGGCGGAACAGCTGCCGACGATCTGCGACGTCTGGAACGTACAATGGCGCTTGGAGAATGACTGGAATGGCGGTGTGTGGAGATGGTTCCGGACTACAGGCGCTTCCTTCAAGCTTAGTCGGTCGACGACGGCAAGGCCGCCCTTTGTCGGACCGAGAAGGGAATCTCTCCTTGGGATTTAGGGCTTTTGCCCGAGAGCTTTGTCCTCCTTGGTGGTTATGGCCCGAAGCCAGAGGAACAATGGTAATCCTTTACTTTTAGATTTGGGCACCTTACAGAAACCCAAACCGTTGCGTGCACTGGCGATACTCGGACGCACCAATCGGAAGGCTGGTTTTTAAAGAAACCGAAAAAAGGTCCTATTGAAGGACATTCCAGGGTCAGTTAAGATCCATCAGGATTTTCGAGGGCTTAGTTATCTGAATGCTGGTTAACTCTGGCACACCTCACTTCTGGCACAATCAACTGTTTCGAACACTTCACAATTACTTTAGTTAGCACATCCGATCTACACGCTCGCCTGTTTCAAAGTGGACGATGGCCGCCCACTGAAAGTCCTTTGAACCCTTCAGCCATCTCTTAAGTTCCGTGACGTCATCATCTATGACTTGGGTCACGCCATGTTTAGCTGTAGATTTAGGTTGCAGCCCAGTGGTTTTCTAATCGCTGAAGTTTGGTAACGTATCTGAACCTTCGACTAACATGGCGCAAATTTAAAAAAACTGATATGAACCTTGTAACAACGGTTACAAGATTTTGGATCAACAGTTCATTGATTGCTTCTCAATAAAGGCAACTATTATTTTACGGGAATGAGATATCTAATTCCGAAACAGGAGCAATCTTTTCGAATCTTTTGAAATAATTTATAATTAACATCATTGTAGAAATCCTGAAATAAAATCTGCAGTAAATTTCAAAAGATCGTTCGAGAAAACTGCAAGGAAATTTTCATTTTTTTTTCGAAGACTCATGGATAATTCTCTACAGAAACTTATTTTGTGAAGATACAAATGGAGTGATTGATGCTAGCATAATTTATTCATTAAGAAAGTCATGAATACATTTTATTCCTAAGGGAGATATTCATTAAAAAGGAAACATTTAATAAAAAAATGTCTGGCAAATGATCTGACCTTTGAGAAAAAGGTATGTAGAAAAGTATTATTTTTTTTTTAATTTATTAGAAGAGCTTCTCGCCACACCACAATCTTGGATATTTAGTAAAGATTTCAGCAAATGTATCCTCCATAGGATTCCAAAAGCTTCAAGTTTTCAAATATTCTGTAAAAAAATCCTCCAGAAATTCTACCAAGAAACCCTCTATTAACTGTACTCTCAACTCTCCTATCAACGAACGCTCTGATTGCGAATCAAAGATAAATTTTACCATGACAACACCCAAGTAAACAAAAGTTCCGCTTCCCATGACAAAATATACTTTCAAGTTCCGTGAAGTTCAGATAAAGTTCCGAATGGAACTTTTTGGCTGCTTAAGAGGCTAACGATGAACCTTGCGGGAACTTCGGTCACATGTTCCGGCAAGGCTAATAGTTAGCCTCTTAAGCAGCCAGAAAGTTCCATTCGGAACTTTATCTAAGCTTCATGGAACTTTAAATCTTCTTAAGATGCTACTCGGAACTTTGTCGGAACTTTCAAGTTCATAAAAGTTCAGTAGTTTTGTGTTTCAATAAATATTGAATGTATTTTTTTTGCAGAAAATAACTGTGTTGAGCATACAGAAATAAAATACAAATTTAAATTTATGAAACCAATAAATATTAGGCTTAAATCAATAAATATGTCACCCACCAGATTCGAACGGTGAGTCGCTGCGTGAGAGACGTACGCTCTACCACGTTACTACAGTTAAGATTGAATGAAAAGCTGTTTTGCACACTTGTACAGTACTGACGTTAGCTTGACTTTGTCAAGTATCTTCAGCAGCGCAGCGGTAAGTCAGCAGACTATCACGGAGAGTACCAACTACTCATACTAAACGATCGGATTAAAAAATACATTTTTGTTTCTGCATGAATTTTGTTGAAGTTCTGTCAGAAGCTGCTTAGAATGCTATCTAGCTACCTTATGTGAACTTTCAAGTTCCAAAATTACTTAAAAATGAAGCTGCTTAGAAGGCTAATGAGCCACCTCGAAAAAGCTGCTTAGCCTCTTATCTGAACTTTTGGTTACTTGAGCAGACATTTACGTATTTTTAGGATAATTCTATCATCGTTTTCAACTAAAAGAAATCGATTCGACAGAAATTCTACAAATATGTGACTGATTCATGAATTTCGCCAATTTCCTTATTCAAAAACTCATCTATAATGAACCAAGAAAAACCTGAATGTTAAAAACGCTAGAAATTTCTTATCATTACCGTCTATTTTTTCCAAAAATTTCAGAAATTCTAAGACATACTGTGTCAGAGAACCAATCAGATTAATATTTCACGACACACACAGTCTACAAGACCAATGATTTTTCTTTACGAGATTCTATTAAATTAACTACGAAATTCAACTGAATGTTTATTCAAGTCTTTTGCAAATTCCACAAAAACAGATTTCAGAATCAGCAAGAAGCTTTGGCATTTTTTTCAGAAATCTAGCCATGAAATTCATTGTTTTTTTTTTCGAACCGCAGACATTACTGTATAAATTCCATAAAAAAACCCTATCCAAAATTTTAAATTCAAAATGATTGACAAAGAAATTCGAGAATAAGAGGAACTTCTCTGTTTTCACAAACTGAGCGTGATCTAGCACTCCAAGCCAGAGACTAATAACATTATTTTTACTCAATCACAAAATTCATAACTCCAATATGCATTTTTTTATTTTTTTTTTTCTAATTGTGTTAAGCTTTATGTCTAAATATTGAAGGTAAGAGCATTTGAAAACCAAGTTGAAAACCATTTCCGCAAAAACCGCGCCAAAATTAACAAAAACGGGCGAAATCCGCGCGAAACGCAAAAACCGCGAAAAACGCAAAATCCGCGCCACCTGTAACAGCCCTGCAATTTTAGTACATGCCCATTTATAATAGTACATTTTTCAAAAGGCTGAGTTTCTATGAAGCAATCAAGTTGAAATTTTGTCCACAAGCAAAAGGAACATAGGCCTTTCATTCCCCATCATTTAATTTTCAATTCGCTCACCACAACAGAATTTCGAGCTTATAAACCTTCATGCACTCAAAAATGGCAGTTTTAGGAGAGACATTTTGTTCTAAAAAAGCCCATTTATATTTGTTATGGCTCAAAAAAATCATGAGTGTTCAAAAAGGCCTGATGTGTCCATCAGTTAGAACAGAAGTTGTAAAATTTTTCTAAACGAACAGAAAAAAATATGTGTATAAGGTGGCAAGCCTTATAAAGGGTTAACGTGATGATATTTCTTAATGTATTACAACATAGCAAATTGGGTTGTTTAGTGAATAAAATATTGCTATTTTCTATAGCCTCATCGAAAAAGCTCATTTTTCTGAGTATAACGTGATTTTATTGGACTCCAATACCTTTGTTTTGATGATTAAATTAACAAAACAGTTTTTATTTTTGTGGATAGAATGACAGTTCAATCGATAAAGTTCGACAGTTCGACCCGAACAAAAAAAAATCTCCATACAAACTTTAAATACATTTTAAAAATAGTTCCCGAAATCAGAAAATGGCGAAATTTTGAAATTCGACTAATTGTTGAGCGGAGAATCCGATTATGAAATAATTCGGATACCCCTAAAGAACCCAATTATAAGTGTTAATCATTAAAAATTTTGAATTTCGGCTCACTTTTCACAATCACCAATATATCAGAAAATCTGAATCAAGTCGATACCTATCTTGATATTGATCGGCCTAGAGTGATAGTGACAGTGGTTGGCAATATCAGTAGGTAACTGACAAGACTGATATTTTACAGCTCTGGTGGATATATTGAAGAAATATATATCGGGATTTATGATATTTCTTTTGAGTTCTGGGGTTTGATTTGATCTATTCAATAAAATCCTCAGAACTGTTCAAGCATTTTATTAAGGAATGCAAGATCTTTGGCAATCAGAAATAGTCTAGCATTTTTTCTGTATTTAATCACAAATGAAGTTTAAGAAATTTTATTGGAAAGTGTAGTGATTGAGATGGATATGTAGTGTGTAAATTAGTGTTGTATATGCTCTAGCATTGACAGCGATGAAACGATGTCGCAAATAAACAAAACAAACGAGAAGCATACACACTTAATTTGAAATGTCGGGATCTCAGCCTTTTTTTCAAACTTTCGCCGAGATCCGCACAGCCGAGCGCTCGGCAAACAACAACATAACCAAGATCTCGGCAACTTTGACAGTTCATTACTGAGTGTCGGCTGCTGTTTTGCTGAGAATCAGCTAACAAATGCAGTTTTAACTGAGATATCAGTTTTTGAGTTGGCTGAGTAGTCGGCTGTGCGCGGAAAGCCGAGCCCGCGAATATTTTTTAAGTGTGTAGCATAGATAACAAACTTAAGTCTCGTCAAGTATGTCGCGCGTGCAACTTGGTGGCTACATATAACCAGGGATGAGAAATGTACTGGAAAAAACGGTTACCGGCTGCACATTTGACATTTTTCCACACGAACATCACAGGCCCAGCTAAACTCAAACTGTTCGAAAAATAAATGTCATAACATTTTTTTTTCCAGCAGCCTTCTTCCTCGAAACGGTTTCCAAGCGCGAGAGCGCCGGTACTCGAGCACAACGACGACAGAAATTTCTGTCTCTCCCATTTTCGCATTTTTCTCCGATTCAAACCGCTTCTAGACAAACTTCTTTATATGCATCACAAAGCTAGGAGTGTGTTCTAGCTATTTGTGCAAACAGATTCAAATTATTCACTAAAACAAGTGAGTTATTAGCAGTTGAAAATATTTGACATTTTTCGCAATCACCCGCCTCGGCATGACTGCTCATAAATATTTTTGTGGGGAAGCGAAAACTATCAAGCGCCAGCTTGACTGCCGACGGCGCGGCTGCTGATGGTAGGTATTGGTGCTGCCGTTGTTTTGTTTTTATTTTACTGTCGGTATCGATGAACGGAAAAGAGAAAAACGTATTTTTGCCATCCCTGCATATAACAGTTATTGCAACAGTTCATTGTAAAAATGGCTGCAGCAACATAGTTTACAGCATTTTTTTTATATATAAATTAGTTCACACAGAATTTGAAAAAAATGAACTTGGATAAACATCTGTTATCTGTGGTATGAGCTCACATTTATTTTGAACAATGTAATCGATGAAATTTAACATGTTAAGCACATACATTACAAAATCTCACTTTTTAGCTAAAAGTACCAAGTGTATAACTTTTTACACAAGCGTGGGATCACTTTTCGGTCTTCGACAGAGTTTTTCGGCAAATTCTAGGATCAGATCCCTCAAATTCCACATCCTTCGTTGCATGATTTAAGACAAATTTGAACCCCTCATAAGAATCTGTTTTTATCTGTATTATTGAGGTTTGTTTTTTCCCTTGGCCCTACTTTGGGCCTGCTTCCTCTCAAAGAAAATTTCACATTTTGAGAGTACATACAATTTTGTTTTTTTTTGCACTGGCTTTTTTTTGCACTTACACAGTCAATTTTGAATCAATATACATGAAAATTTTTACACAGGGAGAGGCGGTTACTTCGTGTTTTGAAAATCAAGTCTATAGGCTCAAAATTGACTAAGTTATAGCAAAAAGGCGTCCTGTGCTAAAAAAAAGTGTCGAATGTATGTCGGCAGTGGAATTCGATCCTGGGTCCTCGGTAAGACAGGCCAACACCTCTTCAAGGATTTCGTCAAAAAACAAAAAACTCCTGTATATTTCATTTCTAGATAGAACTTCTATAGAAATCCCTTGAGGAACTCCCGGAAGATTTCCATAAGAAACACCAAGAGGTTCCCCAGCAGAAAATTCTGGATGATTTTCAGAGGGAGCTCCAGGAGAAATCTAAAGAGCCAAATTCTACGCTCGATACAAATTTCGAAAATTTTGTATGAACAAAAATCTACGAGGGGGAGGGGAGTATGAGATGGTCAAAAATGAGTCTATGTAGTTTATGGACAGTGCCAGAAATGTTTTTGGGTGAATCCTTGAAGGATAACGAGAGAAGGAAATTCTGGGGGATTATTTGAAATAATGTTGTTACAACCACTACCATCGATCGTCGATGCACGCGTACCTGCGGTGTAGGCTACGTTGAGTCTTTTTTGACATCTATTATAAGGCTACTATTGTGAGCAGAATCAAAGAATCCATGATAGCAGCTGGTTGATATCGCAAACGTGGTTTCGGGAAAATTGTTAGGCGATTATTTATTGAATTTGTGCGCCTTTAAATGCCTGTAAACTACAGTGATCGCTTCGTGATATTTATTGAGCTGTATGGTAAATGAATTACATGAAGAGTGACGTAAATTAAAACTAATTGCCATAATTCTATAATACGGTGAACATTTTAGGTTATATTATCATTTGTCCGCTTCAGAACGTCCTATGTATGACGAATTCTTACTCCTATCGCAAATAGTTACTCCTACGTAAGTTAGAATGACGATTATAAGTGCCTTATTAGCAATCTTAACCGGCAAAACTAATAGATTTCTAGGCTAGGTTGCGAGATCCCCAGTTGTACTTCACAAGTAGCAAATACGGGAAGATACTAAATCTGTAAGATTGAAATACTATGTACCATGAAACCCCACTGAAATACATTTTTCTTCTAGTTTGAGCTGATTACTGAACACGCGCTGCTCCAAAAATTAGTACGTCTATTCCGTGTCCGAACAAATGTCTTGATGGATATCAGAAAATAATCGTGGATGAATTCCCGTTGAAAATGTAGAAATAGCAGAAGGGAAATCTTGGTGAATCAAAAAGCAACTCTTGAATGAACTACAAAAGGTTGTCTTGGTCCGATTTCTGGTAGAATTCCTTAAAAAATCCCCGATGAAAAATAAATTTGAAAAGGGACATCTGGGTTAATATGAAAAAGAAAGACCTGAAGAAATCTCAGGGGCTAGAAATTATATCCTCGAAAAAATGTCATCGAATTCCAAGAGATAACTTTGCAGTACGAGATAACATAGACAAATTCCAGAAATAACTTCTTGGTCGGCGTCAGCAAAAAATAAACTAAAAAATGTAGACTGCGCAAAAATGATTTGTTAAAAACGTCAAACAACGATTGAATGTTATGCTAAGGAGTCTGGAAAACGTTTTCCGAGGACATCACAATACTGTCAACTGTCTTGTAATGTAATGACGACTAATGTCTCACGCTTTAAGCGCCTTATGAATTATGTAATTCATCAGGAGTTATTTCAGGTGCTAAGCTGCGGAACCTCAAATAACCACCGAAATGATTGAAATTTTAACAAGACTCAGTGTGCTATTGCAGCAAATATTGTAATGAAGCTACGGGAGTTTGAACTTTAAAACAATTTATGATTTAAACTACCCTAGCTTTGAATGAACCTCTCCAGAAATTGCCAGAAGTTCATTACAGGTCTAACAACGACCTGGTTCTAAATACATTTGAAATCCTTGAAGGATTTTGCAAGAGAATCGCTAACAAATCTTGTCAAATATTTTCCACAGATCTGAGCCGAAATTCTCTGTGACTTTGTGAGAAACTCTTCAATGATTCTGGGCAATCAAGAATTTCATCAGGAATCCTTCCTGGCCACCCTGTCCGTGGAGGAAGGTGCCGAATTGAGTCAACCGCTGCTCACATGAGCGAGCCCCCTTCTTTCATCACATCAAAAATAGACACAACCATATCGTGTGTGTGGGCGCGATGATATCACCGACGAACCGACGTGACAGCTAGAACAAATAAATTCAAATTTGTTGTCCGCGACACCATGATGAAAAATAGCCGAACACTATCGCCACCTCTATAACGGCTCGCGATGATTTGATAGCTCGACACCAAACCCCCGTGTGTTCATATAGGAAACGGTTCGCGTCTGCGCTGATTTGACAGAAGCGATCGTTCGCTTCGCTGGTCGACCGTTAAATTAGGGGGGGACAGTTTTGGATCGCCACTGTCACGTCGGTTCGTCGGTGATGATATCACACACGATTCCGGATCCAATCTCGTTGTTCCCTTCTGACTTTCCCAATATACCTAGTTAGGTTGTTCGGTTTTTGTCTCTCCTCCATGGTTTCATATTTTCCAACCGTAACTCTGACTTTAACCGTCCTTTGCCCGAGGAGTGAGCTGAGCGATTGTAACTGCGCTGCTCGGTACCACACCACCGCCGCAACATCATCGAGCCCGTGTGCATTCTGGGATGGATGTAGTGTAGTTACTACAGTAGATACTCCAGAAAACAGGAGGGGTGTTTGGCCATGCGGTCATTGACATTTTGGCAGTGGATGTGAATTGGATATGATGCGAAGTGCACGGTACGATTGGTGGCTGTCAGGATCTTATCGTATCTATGTGTGTCGGGGAGTTTGATCTCGTTACAATTGTGAACCAAAGAAAAATGTAGCATTATGACTCTTTTAAAGATTGACTGATTTCACAAGGTAGCATGTAGGTAGCATTGGAGCGTCTGTCCCAGAGAAGAAGTGAAGTATTCACGATCAAAACGTGATATTGTTATAATTGATATACAAGTTAAAATGTTGTCAAATTACGTCTGAAGTTGCTAGGATGAGATCTCAACTTATGTAATCGAACGTAAATTAGCATATGTAACGCTTCAATTGCGCCTTTGACTCGCAACAATCTGAAAATTTCGCCAAGATTTTATTCTCGGGATTGATTGATCTTTAGCTTGTTGCTAGTTGTTTCCATAAAATCACATTTTCTAACTATGGTTTACTGACTCATCTTGGTAAGTAATTATTTCAATCAAACGAAATTGTACATAAATCACCAAGAAAGCGAATCTTGTCCACTTGTCATAAATTGATAACCTCTCCTCAACATTTATAATGATCACACAGGGACTAACCAGGCGCGCAGGTTGGCTTCACAGTTCAGCAGCACCTTGCACCGTCACCATCTCACATCATCACCAGCGATAATGTTCTTGTTTTTATTTTTCAACTCATTGAGCCTTGAGCTGCGGGGCGATCAGCTGTGCTGACGAGAGTTATCAATCTCTCCTCGAAACAAAGCACGTGGCGACAGTATGCGAACTTCGAAGGACACCTGCTGCAGGCGTCAAGAAGCCCTTGAATCCGAAGTGACAATCACCCGATTGCATCATTGGGTTGTTTAAACGAATTTTTTTGTTATCTTTGTCATTGAGAGGGAATACAAAAGCGTTCGAAATCGTTGAGAACCTGGTTGGTACCTGGTTTTTAAGAGTCTTTTTGATCTGATTTAATCAAAAAAAGTATCTTAACCAATATAGGATAATTGGGGTCTCCTGTTAGACCTGAAGTGCACAAGGTCAAATATTTGACAAGGAAAGAACTCAAGAAAAAACATCTGAGTATAGGTTTCTTTTTGGACAAATATTTGACCTTGTGTACTAACAGCTTAGCCTTGTGGATAAGGTTTTGGATCGTCAATCCGGAGACTTTTCTCAACTTCCCTGAGCATAGTGTATCATCACTATACTTGCCTCACAATATACAAGTTCGTGCAATGGCAAGCAAAGGAAACCCTTCAATTAATAGCTGTGGAAGTACCTAAACAACACGAAGTTGCAGAGAGACAGGTTAAGTTCTAGTGGGAACGTAGAGCCTCAAAGAAGAACCATAATTCGTCAATTCTTAAACGGTTAGAACTGATTTTTTTTGTTTGAATTTGTTTTTCCGCGCATTGTGGAGCCTCGTAGCCGTGCAGTTAGGGTCACCAAGCTTATAATCGCACCATGCTATGGGGTGAGGGTTCAATTCCCGTTTCGGGCGTTGAAACTTTTCGTGAGAATAGTTCCTTCCCCGTTTCCACTGGTGCATGCTCCGTTGTCCGTTGTCTAATGTTAAGTTTAAAACAGTCTGTACAGTCGAAAGCTGAAGACGTTGTCCGTGTCTTTATAATTCCAAGATGACTGAAAAAAAAACACACAATGAACGCATCGTTAAGCTGGCTAAATTCTAATGAGCATTCTTGTTAATTGTTGAACAGTTCACTCCGTAAGTCGAAGTTTAAATTATAGGTTACAAATTTATCATATTTTCATTTTCATGTTAAATGGGAGATTCAGAAGGGTTTCGGAGGGGTTCCCGGTGGTCCTGGGGGTTCCTTCGGGCTTCTAAGCTGGTTTCAGGGATGTTTTATAGGAGTTTCAAGAATGTTCAGGGGATTACATGAAGGTGTTCAGGGGTGTTTCAGGAAGTTTCAGGACGTTCCAGCGTGTTGCAGAAGGTTTCAGGTGATATCAGAGATTTATACAATGGAGCACCCTTGAAACCCCTGGAACGTTCCTGAAACCCTCTGCAATACGTTAGAACACCCTGATACTCTCTGAAACACCCCTGTAACTCCTTCAAATTTATTGGAACGCTTCAGAAACCCCTAAGAAATCTCTGAAACAGCCTTTGATCCCGGAAAATTTCTTCGGAACACTATTGAAACTCCTTACAACGCTTCTGAAACCTCTTGAAAACCTTTGAAACGCTCTTGAAACATCGTGACACTTCCGTGAAGCCCCATATACGCCCCTGAAACTTTCTGAATCACACTTAAAACCTCTAGAACGTCCCTGAAACTTTTTGAAAACCCATGGAACGCGCCTGTTGCGCGCGCCACGACAACTTATGCAACAATATCCTATTTCGGCCACGGCTACGCCTCTGAAAGCTAAACCGCTGGCTAGCGATATGATCATGTAAAGCAAAATAGCGAACAAAGGCTTCTACGAAGAGAAGAATGCATCTGTCAACGAAAGGCAAAGTGATTTTTTCCTATTGTTTAGTGGTTCGTAAAGTTTAGTGGAACAAACACTGAAACCTAGGGAATATTTAGGCAGTTAACGACGGAATTGATAAATTTGATGTTTTTTTTATAGTAATTCAATATTGTAGTTGGAAACAATTGTTGAATTGGACAAACTTTCTTTTTTTTTCGTCGCGTAACAGCCCCTGAAACCCATTGAAAATCTTTAGAACGCACCTGAAACCCGTTGAAACACTCAGGAGCGTCCGTAAAACCCTCTAAAATTCCTAGGAACGCCTCTCTGGGATCCACGAAACAACCTGGAATACCACTGAAGCTCCCTAGAACGCCACTGAAATCTTTTCAATACCCCTAGAACACCCTCTGGAACCCAATGGAACACTGCGGAACGTCTCTGAAAACCCCTGGGATGCCTCCGAGTTCATTTGAAACACAAATTCTCATGTATATACTTTCAATTGATAAAATGTTTAAACCAAAGCTTTAATTTTTAAATCTAGCTCAACATTTCTACAATACCCATTTAGGAGCCCCTCGCTCCGCCACCAAGGACATAAACAAACCTCACAAGTTTACACTGCAAGATTGAAGAAGTTTCCCTCCTGCGAAAATGTTAAATTTCTGGAAAAATTTCCAGGAATTACGTTGATTTCGGGAGCGAATGTGACCTGGAAGTTCCACCCATGGGTGCTGCTATGAATAAACTTGACTTTTTGCTGATATCTCAGTTAAATTTCGATTGCCGAGCGCTCGGCTGTGCAAATCTCGGCAAAATAATGTAAATTAGCCGAGCTCAACTGAGTGTGTATCATTCAGCTTGATTGGGAAAGATTTGAGGCCAACTTTGAGTTCAGTAGGTTTCAAAAAAACCCCTATGACGAAGAGAACAAAACGGCCAAAAATACGTAAGTTCACCTATTGTAGTTGTCAAAGGATGAATTTTTTTAGTAGAATTGAAAGGGACAGTACTTAGCCCGATTTTCTATTACTTACAGATATTCCACTAACACGCCCAGGTTCATCTACGTCCTTGAAGACTCCTGGAACGCTCCTGAAACTCTCTGGAACGACCATGGGGTCTTTTGAAACCTCCTGAAACACCCATGAAACGCTGAATAGCAATTAAAAAATAATTTTAAACAATTCAAAAGTGTTAATCACATCCTCAGTTCTTGTAACTATGGTGGCCGATTACTCGGCCTGTAATGTTTTAGCTGAAGATATTTTTTTGGAAATTTCCGCACAAGATCTTTCGGGATGCTGAGTGAGTTCTGAGCAGATTCATTGCAATTGGGTTTTTAAATTTAGAATAATGTATTGATTTTTTGATTTTATACGAAAGAGCAGCTTTTTCTGAGCCACTATGATTTTTTTTTTCAAATTTTTAGAACTTTATTTTGATACCTAAAATTAATTACAAAGAGATTGTTTGATATCACCTTTTGACAGCTGGGCAACTGCTTGACAGCTCCGCCCAGTACAAAATGCGACGAGGGGTGATTCGACAAATCGCTCCCATACAATCTTCAAACTGATTTTTAAATAGGTTCCCGCACGGAAAAAAATCCATTCCCCTCATCATGAATAAAAAATCATGTTCTTATGATGTCTGCCAACTCATAATATCATAATTAAAATTCATAATATCATGAATGAGTTGACCAGAAATATGATTAGAAACAAGCATTTTCATAAATTATATTCATGGTCGCTTCGTAGCGTTACACTTATCTGCCATATGCAATTATATAAATCGCGCGGTCATATAAATCGCAGACATGTGGAAAAAGTTGAACCTTCTATTTTTGCAAAGTTTTTATTTGGTTAGAGTAATAAATGTGCATATATGAGGAAATAGAACATCGAAACAGTGTGCCCGTAAGATTCGGCAGTTTGTTGGGAGTTGATTGACTAAAAAGTAAACGCGCAAAAAGTAAACAGTGCCCAGTTCGCGTTTTCGCTGTGCCATCCGTCGTAGTTACGAGTTTATGTACGGAGGGTGAAGCAAAGTGAGAATCGCGCGTTAATTTTCGGTAATTCTCTCTATTTTTCCGGTTTATCCATCGTTCGACGACTTCGGAGACTCATCAAGTGATGTGAACTAGTGAACAATTGATGTGGTTTGGAGGGCATACTTAACCTGTTGGATGTAGTAGCCAAAGACAAAAATAGTAAACCAGCTAAATATGATTATCCGGTGAGTTCGATCATTGTTGTTCTCTTTTATATTTGAACATTACATATCTTCACTAACAAGAGGCCAACTAAAAAGTGCTGCTTGCTCATAGAAAAAAGGATGATGGATAGGTCCCAAAATCATAGAAATGGGCTCTGATATCACGTATTTTATTTTCTTATGATTTTAGCTTGCATCGTTTTATTAATCTAATTAAAAGCATTTGGGACCGACGACGACGAAATCATAAAAGTAATTCTTAATTCCATGAATTCTATGCATTCAACCATGATTTTATGAATTTGACTGAGAAGCACATAGGTCCGACGACGACGGAATCATAAAAGTATTTTTTGATTCCATGAATTCTATGCATGGTTCTACCTCACGAAACCATAATTTTATGAATCTGGTGGTAAAGCATCAGGATCTGAATCCAGGTTTATGAAAATTATTCTTGGCTTCATGAATGCTACTCATGATCCCAGCTTATATAATCATAGCTTCATGTTTATATTTTCCATTTTTGGTCGTCGAAAGCCAAAACAATAACGGGTGCATAGCGTTATGGTGATAAGATCATAAAATTTAATCATGGTGTATATTTATAACATAAAATCATAAAAATATCGGGAAACTATGAGTCATATTCATGGTCCTGGGAATGGATTTTTTTCCGTGCGGGCACCAAAATTCATGAAAATTTGGATTTCGGCTCAGTTTGGCATGCAGATTCAGAGAATAGAATTATCTCAACACCACTAAAGAAGCCAATTATTGGTATTTTTTTATGAATTCCTAACGAGAACATAGGCAAAGGCCTGCATTTAACTCTGCATGATTTGTAGTTTGTGTCTTTTAAGGTATGTTGCCATAAACTTCAAATTATGTCTTCATGCCAGGTTTGGGAAGGCTGAACTTCGCTACATTACTGACAAGACTTATGGTAGATTCCTTGTTTGAATATCTGAAAAAGATCTTTTTAAAATCATAAGAAAAACATCAATAAAGAAATCCTGTGAAGCAAAAAAAAACTTGGCGGTGCTTGTTTGAACTTACTTTTCTTACAATACAACTTCCCTACCATCACACCGCACCGCAAATCCAATAAATCATTGGGAAGATCCCAGCCAGCCGACTTTCCTGTGTCTGAGAGAGACTGAATAATGACTAATATGATTGCATTTTCTTAACTTAACCCTCGTGTCGTCTCAACAACGCTGCTGGCTGTCGCGGCCGACCGCTTTCCATATTTTCCTCCCATTCAAGCATAATGATGACGATGACGGCGACAGTCTTCGTTCCACACCGAGTCAGCTGTCGCCCCCGCTCAGCTCGAAGTTGAATCACCGCCACCGGACCGCTTTTTGTATTTTGGCACAGAAATGAAAATGGATGCATGACGGTCCGGCACACGAAGGAACCCCGGCTGACTGGTTGGCTAGACGTTGATGATTCAAGGGGGAAAATGCAATTTTCAGAAATTCGTTCAGAGCCACTTGTCATTTGCTTACTTCGGGTGAAGTCTCCGTGCGTAGTCGGGAGCTGGTACGTGATCCAAAAGGAGGAAATTTTCATCATTTTTTTCGAGAGCATTATTACAATGCCGGCGAATGGACGTTGTCAGTCAGAGAAAATGGGGAACCGACAATATGGTCAAGGAAAAATGGATGGGCAGAATTGCCCACTCAAACTCAAATCATGTTCCCATCAAATTCGACTGACCGTGCCATGTTGAACCTACGAAGTAGTAGTAGCGTTCAATAAGGAAAATCGTTCTATATGCTAAATCACTGATGAAAGACCCTTGTCTCGGAAACAACTTTTGGAAAGCAGGATCAAGAATCATCATCTTTGGACCGTATAATGTTCCAGAGTTAATCGTTGCATGCCGTTCGAAGATAATTCCACAATTTATCAAAAGTTACTTCAGAAATTTATCTTAAGGACAGACTCGTTAGAATCCCAAGACGGCCGTCACAATGGCCGACTTTTTCACCTACTCACAATTTTTGAGCGCACAAATCCCATTGAAAATCACACCAGCGTACCGGGTCTTTGTTTAAGCTTATTACAAGTGAACAAGATCAAAATAAAAAATACACTATCGTTAGAAGTTCACTGCTTGAGATTTGTGCATCGAAAGTTCTGGTGCAATATTGAGCAGGGTTTTCAAGACGTTTGTCCTTAATGGTTTTCCGGGATAGCTTTCTAACAGTTTCGGGATTTGTAGAAGTTCTTCCAAGGTTTCTTCCAAAAAGTTTTCCGATATTCCTCTTGGATTTCCTCGCGGGGATCTCAGGATTTTTTTTTCTGAAGTTCCTCTCAATTTTGTTTGTGGAATTTCTCGCCAGATTTCACCTTAATTCCTTCCGTTATTTGAATATCATACAAGGAGTTCGGTAAGTAATTTCAGGAGACATTCCGAAGAGAAACTCCTGGTAAAATTCCTGCAGGACCTCGAAAGCAACTAATTAAGAAATCCCAAAGGAGCATCCAGCATCTCGGGACAATTTCTAGCAGGAATTCCGAAAAGAGCTCTGTAAATATTCCTGAGAAAATCTGGGATAATCTCAACTATGAGGAAAAACCTAGAAAATCTCTGAAAGAAATCAATGAGAAACATCAGCAATAGCTCCTGCAGAAATTCCAGAAGGCACTCCGAAAAAATCTTAGAAGGAAGTACAAGCTAAAATTAGAAATACTGAGAGACATCTGAAAGTCCGTGAGAAATCTCTGATGAAACTTCAAAAGAAATCCCGCAAGAACTTTTCGGAAACATCCTAACTAAAGCTAGAGACGAACCAGCCAAGGGCTGAAAGTCTGTATAATATAATAGCTAAATCAATCCATCAATCCTAGCTAAAACTCCTGTAGAAAAATTCGGTGACGTTTACCGAACATCGTCAAAATTTGACAGATAAACGATAACATTTTACCGAAATTTTGTATTTTTTACAGAATTTCGGTAAAAAATCATTACCGAACGTTCAGCAGTTGAGATTTCGGTAAAAATTACCGAACGCGACTAGCTGTGTAGAGAATTTCTTGTGAAGCTCTCTGGATGAATCCTGGTAGAAATCCCATGAAAATGTCTTTGGCCAAAACGCAGGACCTTCGGGAATTCCCCCCAGAGGTTCCTACCAGGATGCCGTCAGGAATTCCTACCGAGATCCCTTAAAGTATTTCTCCGGGATTCACTCAATTCATTCCGAGATTCCCGCAGGAATTCTTCTGGGATAAATTTGAAGTTCATAATGGACTTTCTCCAGAAACATATTCAGGAATGTACTAAGAGATTCTCCTAAACAAAATTTCCATCAGGAATTTCTTCCAGGATTTCTTCAGGAACTCCTTTTAGGATTCCTCCAGGAGTTACTTCACGGGTTCCTCTCATAGTTCCTTCTACAATTCCATCAGGATTTTCTTCTGAGATTACACCAGCAGTGACATCTGGGTAAATTTTACCCGAGATGACTTCCGATTTTTTTTTTCAGAAGTTCTCTTAATGAATGCTTCAGTAATTAATTTCGGGGTATCTTCAGGATTATTTTTTATTTTTATTAAAGAAAAGAGTATCTTCAGGGCTTGCTCCCGGTATTCTTTAAGCAATCCTCCTAAATTCAAGATTCCTCAGGAAGTTCCTTCTTAGAACTCTCCAAAAATAATTACTGGGATTCATCCATGAAATCCTTCTGGGGTTCCTCCAAGAGTTTCTTGCCGGATTCCGTCTTGGGCTCCTCTAGGAACTTCTTCCGGTAATCCTCCAGCAACTCCTTCCTGGATTTATTCATTAACTAATTGCGTAACTCCTCCGGGAACTTCTTCCGGGATTCCTGCCGATTATGGTGGAATTTTTCTGAAATTCTCTTAGATGTTTCTCATGGGGATCCAAAAGCAGTTTTTTTAAACCCCTTTAGAAGTATTCTAAGACTTCCATCTGTAATTCTCTCGTAAGTTCGTAATGAAATTCCTAAAGCACTTTCTTGAGGAATTCCTCCGCCAAGTTCTCAAAAAATATCAACAGTTTTGATTCTCTTACATGTTTCTCATGGGGATCCAAAAGCAGTTTTTTTAAACCCCTTTAGAAGTATTCTAAGATTTCCATCTGTAATTCTCTCGTAAGTTCGTAATAATGAAATTCCTAAAGCACTTTCTTGAGGAATTCCTCCGCCAAGTTCTCAAAAAATATCAACAGTTTTGTAGAACAGAAGTATCTTCCCAAAAAAAATCTGATTCTGATGACATTCAAAAAGTATGGAGAAATCTCAGAAGGAACTTGTAGAGCAGTCCTTGAAGGAACTTCTAGAGGAATTGTATAAGGAACTCCTCAAGAAAGAATTCCTAGAGAAATTCTATAAGGAATCTCGTGAAGAGTTTCTGGAGATAATTTCTGGAAAAATCCCAGATGGAACTTCTTAACAAATCTCCTTGAGGAATCCCGAGAAAAACTCCTGGAACAATCCCGAATAAACTCTGGAGAGAACACGGAAGTAATTTTTGGAGGAGTCTTAAACCTGGAGGAATCTCAGAAGGAATTCCTGGAGGAATCATAGAAGGAATTTCTGTAGTGAACCCAGAAGGAGTTCCTGATCAAACTCGGATGAAACTCCTGGATGAATCCTGGATAGATTTGTAGCAGGACTCACAGAAGGAGGAATTCTCAAAAGGAGGAATTCCAGAATAGGAACACATTTCAAAAGGAACTTCCTAAGAAATCACTAGAAAAACTTTTGGACGAATCTTTGAATGAATTTCTGTACAAATCCCAGAAGGTACTTGTGGAGAAGTTATGGATGAAAGTCCTGGAAAAATCCCAGAAGAAATTCCTGAGAGAATCTAGGAATGAATATCTGAGTTAAGCCCGAAATAAATACCTAAAGGAATCCCGGAAGGAGGTTCTGGAGGAGTCTTGGAATGAACTTCTGGAGGAAAAAAATCCGGTTGAAATTCTTGGAGGGATGTCCGAAGAAACTCCTAGTGAAATTTCAGGGTGGGGGAGCAATAGAAGAAATTCAAGAGGAATTTCTGGATGAAGGAGGGTTTCTCAGTAGGAGGAGTTTAGACGACGGACGAATCGAAATTCGAGCTTTTCAATCGGAAGCGGCCGGTTTGTGTGTGGTGCAGATCGGGTGAAGAGCTTCAGGATCGCCACATCCAAGGCACGGTGAAGCATGGAAGAGGAAATGTGATGGTCTGGGGGTGTTTTTCTTGGAGTGGAGTGGGTAGTTTCGTGAAAATCGATGGGATAATGATTGCAGATTCCTACATCAACATCCTGCGGGAAAATCTGGAGGTTTCGCTGATCCAGACGGACCTTGAAGAGAAGTTTTCATATCAGCAGGACAACTACCTGAAGCATACTGCCAAGAAAACCAAGTCTTTCTTCCGGTCTTGCCGGATCAAACCGCTGGAATGGCCTCCACAAAGCCCGGACCTCAACCCCAACGAGAATTTGTGGACGACTCTAGATACCAGGGTTGACAAAACTGGCGTTACTAACAAGTCCAACTATTTTGAAGCTCTTAAGAAGAGCTTGATCCACAGCACCGAACGAACCTAGTGAAGAGCATCCCAAAGCGCCTGCGGCTGGTCCTGAAGGCCAAACTGCCGTAATTCTGCATAGTGACATAGACGCCATTCAAAATTTCGATATTTTCGGGTATATTATATATAATATCTGGGGAAAGAATAACACTGTGGTATTCCTGCTGTATTAGAATGCAAGATCTAGTCGTAATCTATCATCTATGAAAAGAAACTTAGAGGACAAGTAAGAGTTTTATGCATCATAACTAAAAAATGGACCAAAACTTTCAATGTCGCTTACGTCACTTTGCAGAATTGCTGCAGCAAAGGAGGACACATAAACTATTAAAACGCCTTTCTTTTACTTAAATTTATTTTCGCGGGAGCCAAAATAAAGTGGGCACTTTTTTGTCACTGTTTTTTTTTTCTATAATACAAATTGATTTTTTTTTCTTTGAGTCTAATTTTTTTTAATCATTGTTCTGTAAGTAAAACTTGAAAAGAATATTAAAAAGAAGTTCTAGAAAAAAAACTGCAGTGTGCTTACTTTAATTTCAACCAAATAAATGGTAGAAATTCTAAAAATGATGGGGTGGGCACTTTATTTTGCCTATCAGTGTATGGTATTTATATGAGCTGTATTAGGAACAACTTTCTATTCTTCGCTAGTAACCAGAACGATCAATGGTTTGCTTTATTTATTATTTGTTTATTTTCGGGAACCTGTTTCACCTCATTTTTTGACCGACTTCAATCACGCTATAATGTTAGAAATCAGCAAAATTTCCCGAGGTTCAAACTGTAAACAACAAACGGCAAAGAAAAGTTTATCATAGAAAGCGCCGAATTCTCTCCGTCTCTTTCACTCTTCAACAAATTCTGTAAGTAACAAAGGCAAGAAACGTCAAAATTCTATACAAAATCAAAACAATGCAGTGCCCTATTCTTCTGCATTAGACGTTATGCTAAAACTGAGACATTAGGCCATATGAATAAAGCTGAGTAAATACTCATTACTCAGATCTCTGTGAAGATTCACAGAGATTTGCTCTACGGCTTCACATAGATTTAGTAAAGAGCATTTACTCAACTTTATTCATACGGCCTATTGCCTACTTCTTAGTATAGTGATCTATGAATATTTCCAAAGTTATGAATTGGCAGCTTTCTTTGCCATTTGCCATAATGATACTTTAGCCTAAGGAAGTCAAGAATATTTCCTTTGTTAAAAAAAACAGTTGAAAGAGCTCAATGAGAGAAATCATTGCAGCGTTGTTATAGTTCAACTTGGCACTACTAGTTTATCGCAAAAGTTATGTTATTTCTTTCTGTAATAAGGCTAGAACAAATGTCATTTTCTTATTTTGTCACAGTTTTCGTTTACTTGTATGAATCTGGTGAAGAAATACCTGAACAATTAGGCAAAATCATACATAAACCTCATCGAATTTTCTAGGAGTAGCAGAGTTTACCTTTTTTATCTAATTTTGTTAATTAATTCTTTCTGAAGGCGAACATTCAAAACGCTGAAATCCAACCAAAAATTTCCGTGGTGGCGAAAAATTCGGACATGTTTAGTACGTAGTTTTGTAATAATAGGATTCTACGGAAATCGTATCTGATGTTATATTGTGCTGTACTGTACACAGTATTCGAGGTAGCTTGCAGCCTCTACTGCCTGGAGTCGATCGAGACGATAGGCCCCTACCGGGCCCCTTTTGTTGTTCTTTGATCACTAGTTTGCGTCGCAAACAAACTTTGGGTGGCGGTTTTCCAATTCAAAGTCTACCTTTGGTAAATATTCATAATATGAAACAAAATGGCAACTTCAATTCACCGTGGTACCTGTAAATTATTCAAAAACGCAGAAGCACCCGTTCAAGTTTTTTTTTTATTTGATAATATAGCTGCCATTACATACACACTCTAAAATAGCTTAAATTACTTGTTATTTCAGAACTTTTGAATTGGCTTCCTATTTCATATAATATTTGAGATATAAACATACTACCTCCTGAGGAAAAAGAAAGAAACAAAATTGTTCCGATCTGGGTGGATGTACTGTTTACCCAGATTTTCTACTGTGAATTTTCTAATAGGAATTTGCAAAACTTGTTGACTTGTTGTGACAACCTCTTTCAGAACAGCGAGCCCTTTTTTGGCAATCTATCGAACAATACTGTACCATACTGAAGGTAGCTATAGAGTCTAACTGCCTGGAATCGATCCCAAGCCGATCCGCTGAAGACGACAGGCCTCTTACGGGCCCCTGCCAGCCCTCATCTTTCGGAATATCGAACACTTCTCTTTCGATTTCTTTTACGATGCTGTACTATACAAACATCATACTGAGCATAGCATGACCCCTGATTACCTGAAGTAGATCGCCATTGGTCCGTGGGACACAAGCCCCTGTCGAATTCTTCCGCAGAATCATTCATCATCGATCTAGGTTTACATCCTTATGATGTTTGGCGTTGGGTTTTCGACTTCTCAGAGTTTTTTTTTTTCTTAAAAACACATTCGAATATTTCAATTGTGTAATTCTCATTAAAAGTCAAATCCAGTTGATGTTTTCGGCGCACTATTTCTTTGATTTAAGCTGAATAAGTGCTCTGAACACACTGAGTTGATTTGTTGCAATCGCGCACTTTTATTTACGTTTTCGCACTCTTGAAAACTCGTGCGGTAGTCCAGTGGTGAACTACATGCACTATACTTTCCAGAAATCATTTAATCATTAGGATTACAGATTCCTCTATAGATTTCAGCAAGAATTCTCTAAAAGTTGTTTCATGGATAGTGGTAATAATTTACTCATTGAAATAGTCAGAAAATTCTTTCACAGTCATGGAAATTCCTATCATAAATCAGAATTGAAATTCCTTGACCCGATCTTATGTTCGTTCGATCAATAAATTCAATAATAATTACAATCCGAGAGAGTGACAGCATATCTTTAGCTGCAGTCAATTGAACTTCATTTTGTAAAAAAGGTTCAATCATAATACGCAGAACATTGCGAGTGGGTCAAAAAAAATTTTTTTTTGTAAGACCGAACTGGAACCATATAAACCAGCAATATGTGTGTGTAGTAGGAGCAACATAGGGGCATCTGGGGTAATACGCACTGTCGAGGCAAAACGCACCCCCTTTGTTTTTCAGGGATTATCGGTTTTAGAGCTTTGAAACCTTATCAGTCTAATAGAACGTCTTCAAAAATGAGCATCTGGAAAATTTTACATTTCTGCGTTACGTAATTAGTGAGAAAAATGAATAAAATTGAAAAGCACGATTCTGATGTAATTTCCCCGATCGTTTGTCGAATGATTTGATGGTGAAAACCGACCAAACATCTAATGCTGTTGTGTTTATTCAGTTCATTGAGGGCAATGCTAAGCAGAGGAAAAATAACTTAAACAGTAATCTACGTAAATTATATGTGTTAAACTATTTTATTTTTTGCTATTGATTGGGGCAATATGCACTCCATTGGTTGGGGCAAAACGCACCTATAGAAAACAAGCTGTAATAATATCTATGAGTGCTCTGTAAGTAATCGCAAACTAAATTGAGCTATTTTTTGTCTCAAAACCTTATAAAACATGCATTTTGTCTAAGAAGTAAAAAGATTTCTAAACTCAACGGTGCATCTTGCCTCAATGTTGTGGTGCGTCTTGCCCCTTTGTTTGAGTGCATCCTGCCCCATTGTTGTAGTGCATTTTACCCCGAGCAAGGGTGCATACTGCCCCGCATAAACATACGAAGCCGTAATGTTAGTCTTTACAAAAAACGTTATTTTCAAGAGCTGAACTGTATTAAGGCTGAAATTTTGTTTGGTTTCTCTTAGAATGAAAGTATATGCAATGAATGCATGCATTAAACCAATAAATTATTGCCTTTTTTATGCATTTGGACGCATCTTCCTTAAGTGGTGCGTATTACCCCAGAATCCCCTACATGATATTCTACCCGAATCGGATTAATACCGCAACTCGAGGCCACAACGAACAACCCCCACAAAAGGAAGACATTGTTTTCCCGAAGCTCGATTTTCTTTGGCCTTGGAGGAGTCGTCAATACAGTACGAAGTAAAAACAAAATATCAAACAGTGATAGAGCAGGTACCTGATTTCCCATATTACAGGGACATAGGATTTGGGACAAGAGCTATAGCTACATTATAATCCAGCATTAGAGTGCAGGTACTTACATCATCGACCTCGATCACATCATCGTCTGAGTCACGAATGTTATCCTCATCGTGCAGCTCCAAATCGAACACACCAGCCATTTTGGTGTCGCCGCCTTGTGTTTACTGTTTTCTTATTTCTTATTCACTGTGCCTCCGAGGTAAATTCCTGCAGGCGTAATTTATAGATTTTTTCGATATTCTCCTTTCTTTCGCACTGATTTGATTCCACAACACCGATTTCTTCACTCAATCTCCTTGCTTTTTAGTGAGTTTTTTTCGTAGTTTGAATTCACGAACCAAAAATTTAACTTCAAGCACATCACTAGTTTATTAACTCCGCAATTTCACATTCCTTCGGCGGTTCCTGCTTCCACACCAGCACTTTGCCACCAGAAAAATTCCGGGAATCCACAGCAGCTCAGCAATGCGGGATTTCCCACTGCCCGATAAAAACAAGTTCTACTGATGATTTTTCACTTTCAGCTACAAACACCTTATTCCAGGCGAAAATCCTACAGATTGATATCAAAATAAATGCCGTTAATGAACACACCTGAATCGTCCTCCCCTCGGACAAAACCTGAGTTTTTTTTCCTGCTTTTTCTGATTGAACACTCGATTTTTTCCTTGACCGACGACCGACCGGACCAACTTCTGATCTGACTGACTCTGAATGCGAATCTCCTCCCGTACCGAGCCGAAAAAGCACACACGTCTTGCTCTCAATAATGGCGCGGTTTGTTTGTGGTGAAATTCGTCGACGACGTCGCGCGGACGGACGAACGAAGGCTGTTTTCGTTCTTCTTTTTTGCGTTGTCAAAAACGTTCTTCCGCTGCTGTCCTGTCGCTGTCACAGTACCGTCGTCGGTTGCGTCGCTCTCACAAACACATATGCAGCACCCGCCGCGAGTCGCGAATGGGAGGAGGGTTCGCGAGAGTGCGAGTGCGACCGGGAGAGCGACGGCGATAGAAGGTGAACAGGATAGAGAAGGAGAGCACTGTTTTTCATTGTGAAGTACGCACACATTCGCGCTCACGCATTCGCGAGATTTTACTATCACGACGCGGTGTCTCTGATGTGAACAAAATTTGAAAAAAAAACTCCCAGTGTTAATCAGTTCCAAATATTCCTGGACAAATATGTGAACGGATTCTGTCTTGAACCTCTACTCATGTTTTCACGGGCACTAAACTCGAACAATTTGTGAACAAACTGCGCCTAGTTTGGGTAATTTGACTCTTTTTGCAAGTCGTTGCATTATTTGTTTGATTTGTGCCTTTGAGTATGTATAAAAATTTGTATGAGATTTCATGAATCACGTGGACGTATGGAACTTGCAACATATTGTCCTGGGAGAAACCACAAAAAAGTGCAACATTTAAAGGGAGAAATGGGGAGTCTACGAGGCAGAAAGAGGTGTCAAAGATCTACCATAACATTCTATAGGGCACCGCACTGTTTTGATTTTGTATGGGATTTTGACGTTTCTTGGCCTTGTTGTTTACAAAATTTCTGTAAGAGTGAAAGAGAAGGGAATAATTTCATGCAGTGCCCTATAGCTTTTCAACCATTTCATTATTACATGAGCAGGAGCAGTTCAGCAGGTATTCTGACAGAAATTTCTTCCAAAATGTATTCATGAACTGTATTTTACGTGCAATTTTACCCTTTAGAGTTCAATTAACAATGAAGCAACATATAAAAAACTGGGTAAATGAGCAGTAATCAATGATTAAGAATTCTTGTTTCTCATTATCTCCAAACAAGACAAATTGACTTTCCTTTTTAATTATTTTAATTTGCATGAACTTTAACTCAAAGCTAGTTCTTCATACAATTGACATTGTAATTTTCCCCAATTGATAACAAAAGTTAGTTTTCAAAAAAGCCTGGTGGTTCTAAATCCTTTTCATGTTTTACTCAAAATGTGTGATAAAATCTTTCAGATCTTTGGTGACTTTCTAAGCTAGTTTAAAAAAATATCTTTGGATTCTTGCTGAGATAACTTCAATTTTTCACATTTTTCTAGCAATATGTCAAGTATCTCTCACCCTTGGCTTAATTTCCCCAACAGGGGAGGAAAAAAAAAAATCTCGCACCCAACACAATACTTGAAAAAGTAGCCAAGAAAATAAAAAAGTAACCATAAAGCACAGAAGCCAGGGGGAATTTGTTAAAAATAAGTTTAAGCTCCTATTTAGATTTTCGGTCGCAATGCAACCAAGTTTGTTCAACGACCTGAGTAGAACAAGTTGCAAAATTCACAAAAAATGATTTCAATTTATGTACACAACAAGCGCAGCATCAAACATTCTAAAACAATTAGGATGAAAAGTAAGTAACAGCGGTAAGCGTTCAAATCCAAAATCTTTAACAAGAAAGTTCCAAAACTGAAGACTATGTATTCGCAATTAAACTCTTGAAGATTTGCAATTGGCAATAATTGAAGCATTTCTTTATAATTTTTGTTTGTTTGGTGTTCTCAAATTGTAAGTCATGAAAATGAAAACCAATTTCAATTTACAAAATTTAGAAGCAAAAATCTGTCGAACAAAGCATTGAACGCGATCGATCAAAGCTGCATTTGTTTATCCTGGTTTGGTTGCACGAAGGCGCATTTGTTAACCAATTTTCAAGATTAGTGCGTGAGTAATCCGCGCTTATAGGGATTCAAGTCGGCCTTGTGGCTGCCACATTTGTATTCACTGATGTTTCATATTGAAACTTTTATATTTTTCTTAGAATCTATTACGTCTCCTGTCTAGTGCAAAAAAAAGCTTTTTCTGTACCATCCAATATCACTGCATATGTCTTTGCTCTGTGATGTGCTCGATCAACAGGTAAACAAGTGTTTGATAGTGAGCAGTAAATCGTCAGCCATTAGCATTTATCAATTTGAGGGCCCCTTCTCCGTTTCAATCGAAGTCTAATGCCTGGTTTAGACAGTGCAAGTGACTTGATTCAATCTGATGGAAAGTGCCCAATTGAATGCGAATTGAACGTGTAAACACCACCATTCATCTCACTTGAGCAACTGACTTGCCTTGAACGAAAGTTGAACATGTTGAACTTTTTCATTCAAGTCAAACAAAATCATCTCACTTGCCTCGTCTAAGCCCGCGGTTCATGTGAGTTGAATTCAAGCATCTGTCAACTTAGATGAATTCAATTCAGTTTGCTTACGCGCCGCACGAGTTGAACAATGTAAAACTTGCTTCAACCGAGATGCATTCAAGAGCATGGTATCAGGTATCAGAAGGCCGGCTCCTGAGGCACGTTATCCTCCATTTGGGACATTTGTGCCATCGCCATACATATGAGCCTATTTCATCATTTACCTGAGGGAGAATGGGACAAGGGATGGGAATTGGGAACGGGAAGGGTGATGAAATAGGAAGGGATGCCCTAGAAGAGGGAATGAACGCATAAGCGCAACGAGAGCTCATAGCCCATACCACAACGGGGTTAATCAGTGCCCTGAAAAGGACACTGTAAAACGCATAAGCGAAAGAGAGCCTATAGCTCATTGGAGGTAGCTTGCGACGTCATGCGACTTTCAATATGACATAGAAAGGCACGTCATCAAAAGCATCCTCAATATTCAAGAAATCACCCAAGCAAAAACTACGTTTGAGCGAGTGCTTTCTTGAAAACGTATACAACATTGTGTAAAGAGTCACTGTGGACATCCCAAATTGGGAGACATGTGAGTTCACATGAACAGGCATGTTAGCCAGACGAACATCACAGATGTGATAATCGACAATGCGTTTCAAGCATTTCAGAAAGAACGAGGTAACCAGATAAATCTGGAACTTATTCCTTCTTTTTACAACGCACGCACCCTTTCGGGATAAAACTACAGAGTAATTTCACGCCATGAAAATACCCAATAGAAAACTACAAGAGTTCAAAACATGTTTGAAAAACTCAAATCCTTCTGGAGAAAAATAGGACAAAGCCCCATTCGCTCCAGGAGATTTGAAGTAAGCAGAGCTTTTAATGCTCACTAAATCGATTCTATAGCTACAATCTTCGGGGTAGAAGCTAAAGATTCGTAGCAATACAAAAGACTGGTTTAACCGAAGATATTTAGAGCTTGGAACAGGTCCAAGTTCCATTCAGGAATATCTCTTGCGGTCCGCACAGACCGCAGAGGACAAGCTTCGTTCAAAGCAATAGCTATGGTATACCACAATGAAGTGCGTTGTAGGTACAAAACCACAATGAAACTCTCTTGGAGTAGCAATGGAAGCGAGTTATCCATAAAATGAGATCGCAACCAATTATTACAGGTGCCCTAGTTTGTTGAGCAGGGACGCCTGAATACGCAAAGTTTGCGAAGGAACACTCAAAAGTGCAAAGAAGGTCAAATGGAGATTCCTCATCTGACACATGCCAATCAGTCAACTCATGACAAATTCTGCTCATGCAGAGTTGCGTTAGGTGCAATTCTATGTTAAGTTACCCATGAACAGTACTGCCTAAGTATTCAATCAAACTGAAGCATCTCAAATCAATGTTGGAGCTACTTCAGATGATATAATGATCGTAGCAATACTGCCAAATATCAGCAAAAAGATGCTGAAAACAAGAGCTTGCTTGAAGGCATCCATAAGGAAAGGTTGAAACATACTGTTAACGTTATTCTAAAATATAGCATGCTCGAGGCACGACACTTCATCTATAATAAAAAAAACAAAGCTGAAGTTTTTGAAGTAGATCCACTTGGGCTACACACGTTTTTTTACGCTGAAAATTGATCTGAGGTTTCCCTGCCATAGCCACTACCCAAACTAGACAGGATTACACTCTTCACAATCACAGCATTTTGTCGTTGTGAAACATCAACGACGAACCAAATCGGTGTCAGTTGAAAAACGCCAATGGCGAAAACGCATTAAGCGAACCCATATAGGTATTAATGTAAGCTATTTAACAACAATTGAATAACCTCGCCCTTATTTAGCCTCAATTTTGAGACTTAAGAAGGGCAACTGATTATCTCGGAGAAACGCAAGGTCCACTGCGCCATTGCTCCGGTTAGCGCAGTAAGGGCGTAATACTGTGGAGGACACCTTAATTCTCCACAGGCTCCGTTTGTGGTTAGGTTTTTATTAGACCCCCCTAACCATTCATTCCTTGGCACGGTAAGCATAAAGCCGCATAACACCATGAATTAGGGGTCACCTGTTTAGTGGACTCTTACCACTGGATCAGGCGGTCCGTAGTGTTATTCGTAGCCAATTGAGACAACCGCTACCGACACTACACAGCTATCTAGGCTGATCGGGAAAAGAAGTTTACATTGATGGTTAACTTCCAAACGAGCCCGAACAGCCCTTAAGAGCATGCAAGTGGACAGTCAAGTCATTTGCTCTGTCTAAACACGTCATGGATTGAACAAGTTTGAGAAGTTTGCAACGCAGATGCAGTCTAAACCAGGCATAACATGATTACGAAATCCAGAAAAAATGGACGTCTCTGTTGAACACCGCCAGCAATTTAGTCGCCTGGATTTTGTTCAGTTGAACTGAACATGAACACATGATCATTTTTGGAATAATTTCGGAACGCTTAATGATCATGAGCTTGCAACATGCATCTCTGTCTTATCCTACATATGATTCTAGTTGATAATTTGTTGCAAGAAAACGTATGAATTGTACTGCCGAGATTTGAATACCTTGGTATTTGGTATTTACTAAATATTTCCTCAAATAATTCTCTAAATAAAACGACCTGTGAGCGAGCTTTTCATTCGTTGTAGGAAATACGACACTAGAAAAATATCTTGGTTTGCAACACCTAGTTTATTTCTTATAGAATTGCAGGAATCTCTGTTGTCTCAAAAAGTTACTTGATCAATTCCTGATATGTTATTAATTGCTAGAATCCTTGGAAATAATGGACCCAAGTGAAATCCTGGGAAGGGATTTGCAGCGCAAATATTGATAGAAAGAGACTATTCAATAGAAGTGATTAATAGCTTGGGTATTATAAATGAGGCAAGGATTTGGTGGTGTTTGAGCAAAATACAAAACAGTAAAAAAAATGTTGCATGAACACCATAAAATCAGGCAAGGAATCATAATGATAATACCCTCGCTTTTTGCACTATTTATTCGCAAACGGAGAATTTACCTTCTCACCATACAAGAGCTCAGACGGGTTGCAAGGATTTCAAGATCTTTCCACAATCCACAAAAGATCTCGGATCTTTTTTGTCTACAAGTAAATTGCTAAAGAATCGTATACAAATTACAAAACGCATAAGGGGGAAGGGGAAGTCAAGTCTAGCTTTACGATCCATACAAACAATTATGGACCCAATTTGGGTCGGAGCTAAATTCGTTTTCTTTCGTTTATTGCTAGTCAGGGTCAGCTCTGATTCAGGTTTAAAACCGAAGTCTAGATCCGATCGAGGGGTATATAATACACTTTTTATCATATTGTAGGGCGTCTTCCTAAAACAATCATATGGAACACTTGGGGTTACTCAAAAATGGGACCAAAGCTCTTATTCTTGAGAATGCTCCATTTAACTTAAAATTCTACTTATTATAGAGACACCGCGTGATACTTCTCTTTTGAAATGTGTGCCATCGTGCTATACATATTATTTTTCACCGACCACATTCAACAATTTTGTCAGTCTCTTCGCGGAGTGCTTTTTTGCGGATGTCTGGCAAAAACTTTATAGGGTGCCGATGTCGATTTCCGCCACGCATTGAAACAGATCGCAAATTGTTCGTAAGTTTATTCAATACCGCTGTCGCATTCAACACAGGCAAAACGAATTGTTGCGATGAAGTTTCGTTTTTTGTTCGAAACGAGAAATATTCCACTTCAAAATCGCGATAACGCCTTATCAGTCTTTGAAGAGATACACTTTGCGGCACCGCTTTGGTTACGTATTAATTAAAAAGAAACACTGCTATTCGGGCGTCGAACATGGTATATTTGTAGCTTTTCCGGGTATAATTTCCTGCATTTATGAATTTCACATGCCACAAGCAGCATAAAATCTTTCCAAGCGAACCGAAACTCCCGAGGTCAAGTCACAATAAATCCACCAAAAAACCGCGTGTGTGCTCTATTTCGCCGTTCAACGTCTTCTTCGTTCTTCATCGAGTCACTTATTTTTCAATTTTGTCTCGCATCAATTGAAGCATACGAATGGACAAAAATTAGCACCTTCTCCACCTTTTTATTGTGGACCACTGATTCAGAAACGATAATCCGCAATGCCACGCTGAACAGCGAGATAGACTTTAACGCACTCTTTTCTTCTACATACGGGCAGCAATATTTTTCTTCCGACAATCAGCAACTTTGGCACTGAGCACACAAAACAAAATCCAAAACCTTGAGGTCTGCTAGAGGGAACACGGAAAACGCGCACGACGTGAACCAAGTGTAACCATCGTCTAATCAATGGATTGATTTTGCCGAGTGTTGAACCGTTCGTCCGCCGACACGATGACGGATTTTACTACGAGCCGAGCGATTACTCTGCGCGTATTTACGATTGCGAATAATGATAGTGGTGCAGCGACACCCACACCATCAAAGGGCGTCGCTCTCGAATGGTATATCAATTGTTAACGCTCGCTCACTCCTACACAGAAGACTGAGCGAGCCGATGTAATCCAGTGCATGAATGAAACAAAGTAACGGGAAAAGAATGAAAACGGGAATTTAAGTCACGCGCTATTTTTAGACATGCTAAAGCGATGAGTGCTTGCACGCTGACGTCATCATTATCTCCTTCTCTTTCTTTCCTTCGGCGGCGGTCCATGAAGCCGTCCTTGCCCTAAAAAAAATTTGTGGGCAATGTTTACAAATCGTATGAAAATTCGATGAGGTTAGGTTTTTGCTACAAGCCTCTATAGTCGAGGTACAGTGGGGCAAAATTATGCAAAAACTATAACTTGTTTAACTTGATAGGGAAGTGGAACCATCTCGGCAGGGGTCCTATTTTGGGCACTTTTCTGCTATAACTCAGCCAATTCTGAACCAATTGACACAATTTTAGGAACGCGATGAGATACGTATAGTAGGTATCTAGCCGTGTGCAAAATTTCAAGTCAATTGTAAGTTGAATTGAAGTTTGAAATTGACTGAGTTATAGCGAAGAGTGCCCAAAATACCCACTCTGAAAAGTTTTCACGTCCAAGTTACATGAAAACATTGGTAGTTTTCGTCCACCTAACTTTTCATGTAACAATGACCTGACTAGCATGTGGCGGCACTCACAAATGAGGAACTCACGGTTACATGATTATCACGTGAACTTTACGGCGATGGTGCGGTGCCTTGTTTGAATGTTTTTGCTGATTTCTTTCAAACAATCAAGAAAAAAGCCACTTTATTTTTGCTATCCTTCAATTATGTAATACATATTATATTATACGTAAAAACTGCAAAAATTCGGTAATACAAATAATTCACTGATTAGTTTGTTTACATCGTTCATGCTTCAGCTCCAAGCGTCGACTGAGTTTGTGCTCCAAGTAGGTATGTCCGATGGCTTCACTTTATCTCTAAGAACAAATACCAGTTAATAAGAAGAATCTTTTTCAAAATATTAATTTTTGAATTGTGTGTATGATTTATTATCTATTACATACCTTTTAATTTCGATTTTTACCGAGAAAATCAAATCAACGAGTAGCAAAACGAGCAAAACTAGTAGGTAAACAATGATGACCGCCATGTTGTGTACTAACTTTCTGCAGCCACTCAATTTTTCACACATGATAATCATGTAACTGGTACGTGAAATCGAGGTGACTCTGACGTGGCTCTACGTAAGAGTCACATGAATCATGTAAGAAGGGCAAAGTGAGTGCAAGATGGCGTCCACGTGATTTTTCATGTAGATTGGACGTGAAAACTTTTCAGAGTGCCGGCCGCTGCCCAAGTGGTTCGCTACCCTACTATAAACCCGGTTTTGTGTTTAAGAAGAATCGCTTAAGAAATTTGTTGACCGATTCCGAGCAGTAACGTTTTTGAATAATTTTGCCTGACAGAAAGAAAGAGCACCAATTGGGTTCTTTAGGGGTATCCATATTATTTCATAATCGGATTCTACGCCCAAAATTTAGTCGAAATCCAAAATTTCATAATTTTTGGAATCCGGGAACTATTTTTAAAAAGCATTTAAAGTTTGTATGGGGAAATTTTTTTGTTCGGGTCGAACTGTCACTTTATCGATTGAACTGTCATTCTATCCACGAAAATTAAAACTGTTTTGTTTATTCAACCATCAAAACAGAGGTATTGGAATCCGATAAAATCACGTTATACTTAGAAAAATGAGCTCTTTCGATTACGCTACAGAAAATAGCAATATTTTATTCACTAAACAACCCAATTGCTCTAAAGCCGTTATTCAATTGAATTTCAAGTTCAAATATTGACCTATCAAAAAGCCTCCCTGGTAGTGATTTGTGTTCAAATTTACCGTGCATAAAAAACTGTAAGAACTTTGTAAACATCTTTTGTTCTCCCGTATATGGATAGGCTTGTGATAGGTTTCGTGAGATAAAATTTGGAGAACTCAATATAAACTTAATTGTCTAATCCAAATGCTTGTGGTGTAGTGATTCGTGTTCAAATTCACCGTGCTAAGAATTTGTAAGAACTGTCTTAAATAACATTTTTGTTCTCCCGTAGTGAATTCGATATAACTTACATTTTGCTTAGATATAACGTGAAACATTGAAAAATTTCATTATTTCTAGTAATAACCCCCACATAAACTACGAAATCACTCAAATCAATGGTTTGTTGCATAATTATCCTTGTTTCCGCAATCGGCGCAAGTGTACGTTATATCGAAGCACAAAAAACGAAATGACTTTTTCGTGAAAACTGTTGCTTTGCAGTATTGCAGTAATAGAAGCACTGCGTCAGTTTTGGCCATATTTTCAACTTTGATTTCTATTTTGGCTAATCACATGTATTTCTTACTGGAGTGGCCAAATTAGAACACCCTGGCCAAAACAGACATATAAGAGCTGATTTTTTAAGAAAAATTATTTTTTCTTGATTTTTTTAATCAAATTTAATTTAATTTGCAACACGCGCACTATGGCCAAAACACCTGACCGGCCAAAACTGATGCTTCTACCCTATAGGGATATTACTCGATGGATATAGGATTTAGAGCGTGTCAGTTCTACAATGAGCGACAACAATATTGATGGATTAGCCCACTTTACGAGCCGTTTTAAAAAATGAAATTTTGACAGGAGGTAGCGTCCTAACACGTGGATATCAATAGCAATATCAACAATTTTGTGGTTTCATAGCTTGAAAAGGAGCACGTTTTTCAAATTCATAGTTGTATTGATCTGTTGAATAATTCGAAAATAAATCAAGTTTCGGGCAATATTTTCTTGTCAATGAGCCATTTTACGAAGTGACAACAATGTTGATGATGATATTGATTTTTACGGGTTATTGGACGCTACCTCCTGTCAAAATTCATTCATAAAATCGGCTCGTAAAATGGACTATTACAATACTCACTATAAAAAAAAATCAATCACAAAACGAAGCCCACTAAGCCCATAGGGTCTAAAGCGTATCTTCCTTTTTCCTTCCTACACAATATTATTCACTGTCAGAGTAGGACACTAACATAATGCAGCACTGCTGGGCAGTTAAAATAGGGTTGTCCGCTACGCACAGTAGAACCCACAAAATCAGTGCAAAAGGCGACACTGGCCAAGGAAGTCAAAATCAGAATATTTGTACCCGCATAAACGATAAAGTGCCCCACACAATGCATACGTTTGCGTGTGCGTGACAGTAGTTTGACAGATTTCCAATGGGAAAACTGTCAAAAAAACGCAAACCTCGACGGAACGGACGCTATGTGTTCCAGGCTTAACCATAAAACGTGCTTAACCACCCATTCGGGATACAATTCGAACAGTATGCGGTATTGTTGACCCGTCTACATTACGGTCCATATATGGTGTTCGTTTATAACGAAAGATCCACTGATAATAGTTACTTTTAAGATAGTTGTACTGAATACCCACGTGTTCGACGCTATAGTTTTCCAAATTATATCTCACCTCACGATACCTATTGGAAGCCTACCCATATACGGAGAAACAAAAGATGTTCTTACAAATTCTTAAGAAGGAGAATTTGAACACAAACCACTACCACACAGGTAGTTGGATGGGTTAATGTTGATGGTGACATTCACAGAAAAAACAGACGTAACACTTGCAAAATTTCCATCGACCACGCTTTTAACGATCATTCTAAATTCTCATAGTTGTCGCTTTCACAACCAGAGGCGCGAGCATCGTTTTTTTTATGCGTTTGACGTTTCACACTAGCGCCTTCTGTTGACGATATTGCACAACACAGTGATTCGTGCAACTTTTCCACCAGGTGATGGTAGTGTGAACTGGGCGATGGATTTCCATGAAAATCGTTCAAGGTTTTACGTCTGTTGTCTGTGGTGAAATGTTGTTGATGAAAATCAAAACTGATTCAAAAAGTTTTCTTCAAATTTGTAGCAATATTTATATCCTTCTTGTGCATAAGGGTCATTCTTAACCCAAACCATTCATTAGCGAGCTGTAATCGTAATGTACTAAGATGAATAATGCATGAACAACTAAATAACGCTATCAAATATGATGTTAATGACTTAACACAAAGAAATCTACGGTACCAATATTTGACGTCAATTTTGAAAAATGTATTGATTTTTTGATTTCATACGAAAGAGAATTTTTTTCTGAGCCACTATGTTTTTTTTTCAAATTTTTGATACTTCATTTTGGCACCTTAAATCAATTTCAGAGAGATTTTTTTTAAAAACATCTTTTGACAGCTGGGCAACTGCTTGACAACTCCGCCCAGTACAAAATGCAACGAGGGGTGATGCGACAAATCGTTCCCATACAAACTTCACACTGATTTTTAAATAGGTTCCCGGGCACCGAAATTCATGAAAAAAAAACTAAAATATGATTTTGGGAACCGAAATAACAACGTACTGGCTATTTATCAAGTTTATTGATATTTTCTGGGTCAATGAAATGTATTATATAAATATTTTGTTGAAAAATATACATTAAAAACTTCATAGTAGGGTGGGGTAAATTGAGCAACTAGTGAAAAAAATAATGAAAATGGTAAACATTTCAACCAAAGGAATTTCAGATTTGATTTTCTCTGTTTTGAGGCATATAAGGTTTTGTCATTAATTTCCTATTTGTTAGCTTGAAAAAATCAGTTTCTATATATTATCGCCGTATAGAAATTCCTTAACAGTAGACTTTTTGGAACCCCACAGTTCCCTACAAATCAAACCCCGTAATCCCCTCAAATGTTCATGGGCTTTTGTAGGTATGCCTTATCATTGACAAGAATGGTCAATTAGCATTTGGTTATGTAAAAACATGGATTGATCATTCTGCCCCACCTAGGGAGCTCATTATGCTCCACCCCCTAAACGCAATTCACGGTTTTTTACGTTTTGGAAAAACATGAAATTTTGCAATGTTTATACCTTTTTCTGGGATTTCAACGATTAGCTTTTATTAGTTAAAATGTCTTGATGCGTCACTCACTCAGCTTTCAAACGAATCATTGACTTTTTGCTTTTCAATGATTGTTTGCCTCGCGTTTTTAAATTGATTAAAAACTGTAAATTCTGCAGCACTTTGAAATTTCGAGCCACATATCCAACATGGCTGCCGGCGCTGATGATGCCGTAAAAAGCCTTAAGGTTCAAATGAGGAGTAGACGTTGAAATTACACATTACTTTCGCTTAATTTACTTTATTTGATGACAACATGCTGAAGGAAATCATTATGCCCCGCCTACCCCTAATTTCTGAAAAATACCATTTCGAGAAATGGCAGAGATACCACTTATCTGCTTACATTGTATTTTCTTCGAAGCCATAAGATCGTTTCAATAAAATTGCGTGACCTATTCTTCGCAAAAAAATAGTATTATCTGCTATTATTCAATTGGGTTTTTAAATTAAGAAAAATTCAATGATTTTATATTTTTAAATGATAGACCACCTTTTTCTGAACCACTATGATTTTTTCAGATTTTTAGAACTTTTTTTTATACCTAAAATAAATGTCAGAGTTTTTTCAAATCACCTTTTGACAGCTGGGCAACTGTTTGACAGCTCCGCCCAGTACAAAATCCGACGAGGGGTGATTCATCAGATCGCTCCCATACAAATTTCAAATTGATTTTTAAATAGGTTCCCGTTCACCAAAATTCATGAAAATTTGGATTTCGGCCCAGTTTGGCATGTAGATTCAGAATTATGGAA
This sequence comes from Aedes albopictus, assembly GCF_035046485.1. Classification (NCBI taxonomy): domain Eukaryota; kingdom Metazoa; phylum Arthropoda; class Insecta; order Diptera; family Culicidae; genus Aedes; species Aedes albopictus. The sequence goes on along the minus strand of NC_085137.1, from coordinate 459,275,169 downwards.
TTATCTCAACACCGTCAAAGAAGCCAATTTAGAAAACTTTTCCCTTTAATTTCAATTTATTTTTTAGTTTTGGAACATCAACTAGGGTATTTCATCCTGTGTGGCTCCCATTTTTTTCCTACGAAAAACAAAGGTTTGTTTTGTTTCATATTTTTGTATTTTTGTTAGAAGTTAGCACGCATGAAAACAAAAAGAACGGAATCAATTGGTGCCGTAATCGCTTGTTTTCCATTAAGGTACACCGGGGCAAGTTAAAACGGGTGGGGCAAGATGAAACAGCGGGTTGACATGATGTTTTCTAATGATGATAAACAGTTCGATCGCCATTACACATAGTTTTTGATTCAAACAATCTTTTAGCGAAGGATATATTTCCAAATTGTATTGAAATCTATTTCAAAACTTCGCGTTTCATCTTGCCCCACCCGTTTGCACTTGCCCCGGTGTACCTTATAACAGTTCTATAGGATGGATTTGGGAGCGTGAGATTACTGATGATACACATACCCTACCCTACATGGAAGCTGCACAAGATAATGTTTGACAGAAGCTTCGAAGGAAATGCGATTGAGAGAAATTAAAAAACAACTTTGCTGGAAGGCGACTGCGATGCGGTTTTAAATTGTACAAAGCCATACATATAAGCATCCGCAAAATGCGCGACAAAATTCAGACAAATCCGCGAAAATCGCGACCAAATTTGTTGGATCCGCGAAATCCACGTCGGGCTACATAGATCCGCTACAAATCCGCGAAAATCGCGATTATCGCAAAAACCGCGAATTCTGCGACTGTTGTAACAGCCCTGGAATTGCTGCTTATATTTAAACCATTTGGGTCCGAGTTTCTCTGTCAGTCGTCGACAAATGTAGTTGATTAAGGTGATATGGTGCATCAGTAAGTTTTCATAGGAATCATTGACTTTTCGGATTTGAATGATTGTTTGCCTCGCGTTATTGAAGTGATAAAAAACAAGTAATTCTGCAGTCAACGTGCATCATCCCACTCACTGTGATACTTTTGCATGCAAATATTCGCTTTAGAGACTGAGTGACATTTATCACTTTGAAATTTCGAGTAACATATCCTACATGGCTGCCGATGCTGATGATTGCCTAGGCATTAAGTCGAATTTGAAGAAATCAATAAGCCTCTGCTCTACTTGTTCCTACCAACAAGCATTTTGAAGCGCTAATGCCCTGCTCCACTATGTTTCTTTGCGATTGTTTCCTTGTTATCGACAAACTGGGATTTGGTCTGCTCAATTGAGTTAACCGATTTCACAGGAAATGTTGCCGTGGGCGGAGTTGACAATATTGTTACGTTAATGACATCTTCGAACTATCATTCTCTATTATTACATTCGATACCATCATTATTTGTGTTTAAAATTGAGAAAGAACCGCTTATAATGGATCCATCCACCGTTCACTGCATTATTTTTGCATGTTGCACATAAACTTTTGATTTATAAAAAACAAAATACATAATCATTATTTACTCAATCACGATGTTATATTTTGTCAAAATGAAATCTTTTATGTGTTTACTGTTGAATATTTTCCCCGTTGTTTGTCTTGAACAGTTCCAGGCATCCCATGCTGCCCTATGGCACAGTGTGAGAAATATTTTTTTTAAGAAGGTGATTTGAGGTACGCCCATATTAAAACTTGAAGAAATTAAAGTTTTTTGCGTGGAAACATCCCGGATAAAAAATAACCATAGGGTATTTGGTGAAAACCATTCCTGTACCATACAGTGTACTAGCTACAATATAGTGTATTGTAATGGAATGGTTCGCTAAAAGCTGTACACATTGGTAGCTACTATACATTTACATTCGATCTTTATGTAACAATATATTATACTGTTTTTCTTACGTTTGAACCATTCACTATTCCGAAACAGGCCCTTATTATGAGTCACTTCACGGTGAAAATCGATCACGGTTGCACATTGCGAATCCACGGTGAAAAAGTTGTGGGTTGATCATAGGGGAATCACTTTCACCGTCCTTATTACCGGTGTCACTTTTTTGTTTTCACCGTGGAGTGACACTCGTAATCAGGTCCAATCTTTTCCCGTGCATTTTTAATTATTTATTCAGTTTATGATTTTTTCCGTGCTTTGTTTTGTTCATGTTCGTGACATTTTTGTTGCAAAGGAAATGAAAGAGAAAAAAGTGAATAAGTTGAAACATCTATTTAAAGTCAATAAAATGTTTAAATAGTGGTAAACCAGGTGTCCTAAGGACTGCATATCCAAGAGATATGGCGGGCTAGGTATGTAGAGTGCGATGAGAGGAATACGAATGTAGGTCAACCCGGAAAGACGCAGGCCAGATTACCGTAAATCAGTGGATGAGTTCAACACTATTCTTTCTCTTATTCTCTCATGTGAACTTGCCTTGTAGCACAACCGAATTAAATGCGATATATCTTTGATGTAGAGCCATTTTTAACATAAGGACTGGACTGGACACTGAAACGACTTCTGATATAAGTTCGTCTTCGCTTTTTAACCTAACTTATAGTTGAATCGAACTTGACAGTTTTCTCATGAGTTGTTATGTACATATTTCATAGTTCAGCCAAACTGGAGCCTCAATATTACAATAACGGTTAAGCACGCTGTAATGATACTTATGTACCTCGTCACCCACTTCATGCAACTACATTAGCGGTCTAATAACACTTAGCGCGCTAGGCATAGTTCCATCATGCCGCTCAAAGTGTTGCCACAAATAATGCTTAGTTTGCAAAACCCAGTTATTTGGCTGGTGGGACATGGGAGCTTAAGCTTCAACTGTTAATACAATCAGAGGCTACTCAGACTTAGACGAGTTTAGGTTAGTTTGGCTAGAACTGCCATTAACGAAGGAACATGACGAGATAATATAACATTATATGGTTTATCTAATGTAAAACAATACAACATAACAAAAGAGAACCATTCCAAAACCATGATTAAATTTATAACCAGTAGAGAAATTCAATTAAAAACAATATATTTATGGTACATTTTATTGTTTTAAACCATACGTGTACCATACAATGTACGGTATATTGAAGCCCACGTATCAGTATTTCTAACAATTCATTTACAATAAAATGTATGGTTTTGTAAAAAAATATATATGGAGAAAAATATTTTTTTATATTGTTACGATACTTAACAACCCGTATAGTATATTGTAAAAATCTTATTTACAATTCACTGTATGGTGTCTACATTAAATCTTATTGTTTTTGTATTTTTTATTTTTACAGTGGTGTTTATTGTAACAATATGGTTATAAATAGTACGGTTACAATACAACATTCGGTTTTTCTACTGTATTTTTTTATTCGGGATGTTACATTCATTTTTGTTATACTACTTCACGAACTTTTGATAGTTTTTGTATGAGTGACCCATAGTGAGCGGTGAATGGCGACCTCACGGTACCATGAGTTGTTTCGGTACTTACCTAGCACCAAGTGAGCTATAATTTGATCCGTTGAATCTACGCAGAATGGAGAATCCTTCTTCACTGGGCCCAGTCCTGCGCCAGTCGCCTCTAGACACCCTGGAGCTGAACGTTAAGTGCTCTTAGGTCCTTTTCAATCGCCAGCAGCCATCGTATGCACGACATGCCCCAGAGTCACCTGTTGTTCTTCTGCCATTTGTTCGATGAGCTTAATAAGATCCACATATTCATATACTTAGTATAACTCGTGATTGCTTCAACGTTTTCAAGTGCCCTTTTCTTATTTACCGACCGGTGTCGTTCGCAGCACCTTACCTTCAAAGACATTTTAGTGTCCTACTGTACCTACTGGGGCCTGTAGCATAATGAAAATTTTACTAATAATATTAGTCTTGTAGCTTGCAACTTATAATTTTCTGTTGCATAAAAATACTACAAGTACAAGTTACAAGTCCAATACTACAAGTCGGTTGGACTAATATTATTAGTAGAATCTACAAGTGTATGTTGCATAAACAAACTACAAGTATAAAATATTAGCTATGACTTGTACTTTTGATTACAAGTCTCAAAGGTCTTGTAGAATAATTTACAAGTTAGATTTAAAGTATTGCAGAAGTCATATTTAGTTCTGAATATATCGATTTACCATTTTGATGAACTCAAAAGATGTTATTTATCTAACATGTCAACCTTTCATTCCAGTTTTCGACGATTAAATTTGGCAATATGTGTTCGAAACTCATTGAAGAGAAAATTGCGTTGATGTACACTTTGTATCCAAAATATAATTTCTGCTGAGTCTCTCAAGTTCTCCAAAGTTTCTACAATACCCATCTTTGATTGGAGGTTCTTGGTAAAGTTATATATTATGGTCACTGCATAAGCACAGGTAAAGTTGCAGATGCGAAATAAATTTGAATCAATTGCTTGTATTGCGCATCATTACGCTACAATATACATACACTAACTCGAATCGAGTTGCGACATATAAAAGTAGGCAAAAGCTCAATTTTTGCATCCCAGATCACTTCTGATTTTAACAAGAAGCATAATACATGTTGCTAAATCTTTATACATTGTTTTTCAACCAGTACTATTAAATCTTTGGGACATTTAACTAAACATCTAGGTAAATACTTGCAGTGCCATACTTTGTAAAAAAATATTTCGTCAGAGCGGCCGAAAATGATCCAAACAGCGCATGCTTTTCTTCATGTATCGTATAAATAATGCAAAACTTCGGAATAAATAAAGTTATTTCCGAATGTTACACGGAAAATGCAGAAAATAAACAAACATCAACTGCCATTTCAAATTAATAGTGAACTGTCGGATGAATTTTGACAGGTAAATGAACCAAAACAACTTGTATTTTCATGGTCACTAATATTACAAGTGCTAATAATATTAGTGGAAATTTGAGCCTTCATGCAACACAAATTATTAGCACTTGTATTATTAGTATTGTAACTTGTAACTTGTAGCTAATATTATTAGCCCGATTATGCTACAGGCCCCTGGTTGTAATATTCTTGGTTGACATATTCAAACTTGTAATATCTTCCTACGGAGGTTTCATTTTTGTCGTTTAGGTACCGGGCGAAATATGATAATGATCCTACAGCGCAGTGGTATAAATACTGGTCGTTACTGGACTACAGGACAGAGACTTTAGTTTTTATGTTTCAAACTTGTAACATGTAGGGTAAGGGAGGTATTTTGGACAGCTTTAGGAAGTGGATGAACAATTCAGCGAAGAAAGAAGGTCCCCACTTCTGAACATGGATAATTTCAGTAGGCATTACGTAGAGCAACATGTTTTCTGTCGAAAAAGGCCAAACAGAACTCAAAATTGTTGTAGTAAATACAAGAAATATCAAAACTCCTGAAGGATCTCGGGCTTCTATTTTGGACCACCTGACTTTATTTTGGACCACCAAGTGCACATATTTTGGCCCACCAAATTAAACTTCAATTTATTGATGAAATGAAAGCCACCTCAGCAAAAATTTAAACATAGTTAAAACTACGTGACGATTACATCTTTTCTATTCATTTTTTGAGGCAGGGAACGTTTAAAAATTACGTAACGGTAAAAAAAGATGAAATTTTGTTGCTATTGCCAGTTTTTACGCATTGTAGTATGATGTTTCATAAAAAATGTTACGCAAAACGTATAACTATCTCATGACGTAAGTCACCATGTATAAATTACGTAACGCTTCATAGGAAGTGTGAAAGTCTAGTGATTTTGCTAAATATAAAGGCGTTCCACACATATTGTAATGAGTGGAAAGGCCATCAAAAATAAAGAAATTTGAATGATACATAATTTGTCAAACATACAATAGATAACACAGTGTCTCAGTCATCAACTAATTGCCGAAAAGGACAACTTTTCTAAACTGGACGACTGAACACCTGAAAACTTCAACTTGTCGAAAAGTTGTTAGGGCACAAATCGAATCGAAATGAAACAACTTGGCGAAAATTTGTTAGAACAAATTGAACCCACAACAATCTCATTGTGAAATAAACGTATAACAACTCAGATCACGGGAGGTCCCAACTTATTCTATTCATCTGTTTTCGGACTACATTAGATTGGCATGAATGTTTACTCCCTTTAGAAGGAACTGGAGAGATGGATCTGGCAGGTGGTCCAAAATATGTCCACATCTGATTATGTTGAACATATTTTGGCCATACCTCAAACCACCATTTTATTGAATATTATCGCTCCGCCGAGGTTAAGAACAGTTTATTTTGAGTTCTAACATGGCCCTAACTACATTCACATGAAACAAATATTTATTTGTAAAATTTAATACCTCTTCGAAGCCGACTACAAATTTGTCACCTCTTTTGTTTTTGGTGCTTTTCCGTGCGTTTCATTGGAAGTGAAAACATTTTCTCTATGTTTGATACTGAACAGCATATTTAACTGACATCCAAAATAAAGGTCATCACACAGTTGAATACTTTTCGTGTTTCAATAAAAATTTACCAAGATTTAGTAGAGATTATGTGATAAATATCATAAAACTCCCTAGGTGGGCCAAAATACCTGCCCGGTCCAAAATACCTCCACTACCCTATTTTACCTATTCGAAATTTGCAGGATACATAGCGTGGCATCATTCGATAAGTTACTGTCCAGTTTTTGCTTGTTAAGTGAGTTGTACAGTTTTTACTTAATTTAAGGAATGTTGAATTTGAAGAATTCATATTAAGAATGTTTGACAAAGTACATAAAAACTATTTTCGTTTCGTACAAGAACATGATGCTAAATTGCAGCAGCAGAAACGTGTCACAAGCAATTTGCGGATCCCTAGAGGTAAAGGAAAAGGAAAGAAAGGAATTGATTAATATTAACTACATTTTTCGTTTGTGTGTTTAAGGATGGAAGTATTACACTAGTTTGCATAATAAAACGAAAGTCGTGAACTGCTATCAACGACCAAAGTTTTTGAAGCACAATTTAGCGCTGATTTCGTAACCGCACGTCAAAAATTTTTAGGTAGAACAGTTTTTGAGTTTCAGCTCAATATCGAGTTTCACAACTTTTCAAAATAGGGAATTTACTAAAATTCAAATATTTCTGGAGCAACATTTGAAAAGGGCCCAAGAGGTCTTGTGTCTTTTTTCGAAAAAGCTCCGCAAATGAACGCAAATGAACACCGAAAGATCGATGTTCGCTCTATCTAATAACGGTCTTAGTTTGTGTGAATAAGCTGATGGGGGCTCAGGAGCGACGTGTGAAGTCATTGTTTACCAATGCTTGTATGCCCTTTTCAAATGTTGCTCCAGATTTTGCGTTTTGTTCATCCTAATCCAAATCTTTTTCCATAAATTAAAAGCTGAATATAATACCATTCGATCATCTGAAGGTAGGTTTTGCGTCAGATTGATGAAATTCAAGATATTGGCGAGTTTTAGGGACGATTTCCTTGAATGTTAGCAAATGTTCCAAAAATATGTGAAGGAATGTATTTTTTTTTCAATAAGAAAAAAAAAACAATTTAAAAATTCTATCATACATACAGAGTGTATATTTTCAGTCCAAGCATTTTAGCATTGAACTAGAAAACGACTTTCTAATGTTCAATGATAACCTTTATATCAATGACGACTTCTTCATCCTTAATGAGAAGTTAAAAAGACTATTTACATAGAAAAGTAGTTATTTAGCAATGTTCTCGAAGCTGTACGTATTGATCTTTTCATTTCGGTTCGTCTATAAACCATTCAAAATTGAATCATGTTTTATCATGCTGAAAGGGTGCAGAAAATGTTTAGTATTATTGAAATTACGGTTAATCAGCTAGTTGGTGAGCTCACAAAACCACAATTTTGCACAAATTGATTTTTTTAATATTTTGTAGCTTTTCAATAGCTTTAGTAAATACAATGTGTATTAAATATGTCAAAAGTTTGGGATTTATTCATGAAGCAAGAATAACAACCGCGCAGGAGGTGATAGATACAGCTCAGCAACGCCAACGTAATGGTTGGTTCGACGAGAAGTGTCAACAAGTGACGAATGAAAAGAATGCCGCCAGAAGTCGAATGCTAGTGGCCGATAATCGGCTCAACAGAGAGCGGTTTCAGGATGACAAGAGTAGCAGAGAAACGAATCCACCGCAGTAAAAAAAAAACGGCAGCACGAAGAGATTGTGATTGCTGAAGCGCAGGAAAGTATGAACAGGAACGATATGCGGAGGTTTTATGCAACTGTTAATGGTGCGCGACACAAGATTGCGCCAATGCCCGCCATGTGCAATTGACGGGAAAGAAATTTGCTGACAGACAAAACAATGGTGGCAGCCAGGTGGAAGGAGCACTTTGAAGATCTGTTGAATGGTAGCAGTGAAGGATCATCCAGGAACAGGATTACCATAATGGATGACGATCAAGCAATGGAACCAATGGAAAGCTATGACTTGGTGGCATAGAAGCTGCTCGCACAGCATATACATGTGGATTAAGTTCGCCAGATTCATTGGTATAAGGCTTGCATAGAAGCTTCCATCCATATGTACAGCACAGTATCAGTAGGTCGGCCCCAGAGGCACGCTCTCCTCCATTAGGGAAATGTGTCCATATTCATCCTTATTAGGCCTATGCTCCTCTGAATAGAGAGACAGCGAGGATACCCGAGTAGGTGGAAAAATCTGATGAATAGCATATTCAGTAGGCCTGTCCACCTTTTCAAAAATGTTCTCTGATTCTCAAGTCCACCCCCATATTTTGATTGACATCCTAAAAGAAGTAACTGGTCAGAATTTCAGCCAAATCCATTGAAATTAAGAGGTGCATCAAATCAATTTTGTGTTTTTCGACTATTTTTGAACTTCAAAAAATCATAACTACACTAAAACTTGTCAAAACTTAATTCTTTTGGCAGAAATTGAAAGCTATACTTGTTTGCTACAACTTCTCCGAACAACGAGTGCCAATAAAATTGAAGGAAATATGTGTAATTATCACATTTGTGATCAGAAAAACCTTAAAAAGTTGATTTTTTGATAGATATCGTTCTGGAACACCCTAATATACAGTATCGGACAATAACAATGCACCAAAGCCGTTTTCCCATACAAAATAGTCAACTTTAGATTACCATATCTCAGTTACCTCTCAACCGATTGTTTTCATTTTTCTGTGACGAACTACAAAACATTTCAATTCTCAAAAGCAATTGAAAAAGTTCCGTGATAACTATTGATACAAAAATTACAGATAGGTTGAATTTTGACAATAAAAATGCACCAAGACAAAAAGTTGTATAGCAAAAATGATGAAGTCATATAATGTTCGTCTCTTTAGCAAATGTATTCGTCATTACACAAGAAACATATTTGCCGAAGATACCATAATGATATGACGTAACAATTTTTTGCTATAAAACTTTTTGACTTGGTGCATTTTTATTGTCAAAATTCAACCTATCTGTAACTTTTGTATAAATAGTTATCATTGAACTTTTTGAATAGTTTTTGAGAATTGAAATGTTTTGTAGTTCGTCACAGAAAAATGAAAACAATCGGTTGAGAGATAACAGAGATATGGCAATCAAAAGTTGACCATTTTGTATGGGAAAACGGTTTTGGTGCATTTTTATTGTCCGATACTGTACATAATAAATTTGATATTTTAGAACGGCATCATATTCTCTCATGTTTTTTTGGTTATTTGCTTCTTTGACACCAATGCTGTAGGAGTTGAGCAAAAAATATTAAAATTCGGGAAAGCCAAATGTGGCCTAAAAACTAGCTTTTTGGAGGCAATCACGCTGTGGCGCGAAATTATACTGAGCGTAGTAGCTTTGCTTCCTTGTACTTTGCCTTGGCTACCCCCTACCACGGGTGATAACAAACAAGCGTGATGACAGGTGTTGGCTATCATATCAGTGCTGACGCGATGCCACTTTTTGCGCGCCAAAGCGTGATTGCACCCGAAAAGCTAGTTTTTGGGCCACATTTGGCTTTCACGAATTTTAGTAATTTTTGCTCAACTCCTACAGCATTGGTGTCAGAGAAGCAAATAACCAAAAAACATTGGAGAATATGATGCCGTTATGAAAAATCCAACTTATAACGTATATTAGGGTGTTCAAGAACAAAATCTATCAAAAAATCAACTTTTTAAGGTTTTTCTGATTACAAATGTGATGATTACACATGTTTCCACATGTTGGCACACGTTGTTCGGAGAAGTTGTAGCAAACAAGTATAGCTTTCAATTTCTGCCTGAAGAATTAAGTTTTGACAATTTTTAGTGTAGTTATGATTTTTTGAAGTTCAAAAATAGTCGAAAAACACAAAATTGATTTGATGCACCTCTTAATTTCAATGGATTTGGCTGAAATTCTGACCAGTTACTTCTTTTAAGATGTCAATCAAAATATGAGGGTGGACTTGAGAATCAGAGAAAATTTTCGAAAAGGTGGACAGGCCTAATATTCAGTTATGATTGATTGAATTACTGAAGAGCAAACATTGATATTGGTTTGATTGATATAAGAGGTAAAAGAACAGGAATAATAGCAAAATCTAATATGGTGAAATACTCAATAATAGCTCATTAAGATATTACAAGATCAAAACAATAGCAGACAAGATTTGTCACTTTTTTCTAGAAAAAAAAAAAAATAAAAAAAATGGCAGCATCCAGCATCGAACCTACGACCTTAGGATTCACAGGCGGCGATGCTTACCACTCAACTGTGGCTCGCTGTTGTAAATGACATGGGAATAAGAGCATGCGGTTCTTCGTATCCACAGCTCAGAAAGGGGCACATGGCATTTCACTAACATTGAGCCATCTCTATGGGTGTATGTGTTCCATTTCGTGCAGAAGAGCTAAACTTGTTCTTATGTAGAAATTTTCAGCTATTTCGACAAGAATAACAACTGATACCATATCACTTTGAGCTATTCGTGAGATAGGGTAAGTGTACCAATTATGGCACTACCTAAGGAAAGCTATTTATACAAAAATAAGAAGAAGACCAACGAATGTCATCAATATGTTAAAAGATAGCTTAGTTTCCATACTTTACAGGATAAATATAGAAACGGAGCCAAAAGTACTTTTAGTATTTATTACAGCGTGTGCCAATGATAGGAACCCTGCACCAGTTATGGTTACATTTTTTAACTTCGGTTCCTTTTCGCACTATTTCCATGCATTCCTTATGGGGTTAGCCATAATTGGTACACTATGGCGAAAAAGGGTGCAAGGAAGCCGAAATTTTAAGGAAAATGATTTATTTCTACCATCATTTGAGCAAAATGTGGAGTTTATATGAGTGCGATCATCTTTTGTGAACGTGATCTGTTGTTCACAATTTTTTTCTTGTTGATTGACATCGTTAAAGGGTGAAAATCAACTATGGCGAATAATTGGTACTATAGCCATAATTGGTACACTTACCCTATTCACTAGATTTTTGAATAACTCATCAAAATCACATCGAGCTATGACAGCAAAAAGTGTTCGATTTGAGATATGATTTAGATATTCTCGTCTACCCGGGTAGGCTTGACTATCAACTCCACCAAGATGAAGTACATAATAGCGGGTAGAGACAGAGGCAGGACTAGTAGTGTTAGTGCAGAGGTAGTGATTGATGGCGACATGTTTGAAGTAGTTGAAGAATCTTGGAACACTTGTGACATGTGACAATGACGTTTCCCGTGAAGTGAAAAGGCGTATTACAGCTGCGAAAAGGGCCTTTTACGGTTTGTGTAACCAGCTTGGGTCCCGTAACTTGCAAACGCAAACGAAATTCACTCTATATAAGACGCTGATTGTTCCAGTTGCCCTCTACGGTAACGAGGCGTGGACGTTGAAGGAGGTAGATCGAAAAGCTTTCGGAGTTTTTGAGCGCAAAGTGCCGCGGGCAATCCTCGGTGGGAAACAAGAAAATGGAGTGTGGCGCAGGTGCATGAATCATGAGTTCTACCAAGTGTACAAAGATGCGAATATTGTGAAACGTATAAAATACGACAGACTTCAGTGTGCTGAACACGTGGCGCGAATGTCGGAAGAAATAATAGCAAAAACAATATTCAGCAGGGAAACCATGTAGAGGTCGGCGACTTCTTGGGCGGCTGCGAACGCCCTGACTGTACGCGGTGGAAGAAGATCTGCGATCGATCAGGGAAACTGGAAGAAAATCACCCAATGGTGCTCTACTATACGCTCGGCGTAGGAGTAAAGTTACTTTGTAGCCAACAAGGTATCAAGGTGGGTATTGAAAAAAACTTGAAATTTTATGTGCACGTACACAACTTATTGTGAACATCTTTTAGATACACTTCTTTAAAATGCAAGAAATGCAAAAGAGACAGACCTGTTCCAGACTTTAGGGTCTCCAGTTAGCCTAGTGGTCAAGGCTATGGATCGCCAATGCGGGGACGGCAGGTTCGATTCCCGTTCCGGTCGAGACAATTTTCTCGACTAAGTTCCAATGGGAACGTAGAGCCATGAAGAAGAAGAACATACCTCTTCAATCCAAGCTTCATTGTTGGTTGTGAAAAATTGAGGATGGATTTCTTTAGTTCCGTAAAAGACACAAGTAAAGCAAAGATAAAATTGAAACGCAACAGTTCTGTAATGTGATATTATCTCCCTTGGATCTCGTGCTGTAACATAACACTCAGGGATTTTCTTTCGTAAATAAACCTCCAACGACGACTTGGATTCAGAATCGATTATTAATATCTTAGCAGCTGATTCTCGATAAGTCCTGCATACAACGGTGTTAGGTAGTGGTAGGTATGATGACGAACAAAGTTAATTTCGAGGATATTGTGTAAGAACTTCTGCAGATCGGGTGAACTTCCTCACAGGCGGACTAGTTTGAAGTCGGTCGATTTACGGTTTAAAATTTCGCTAAATTCGTTCTACGTAGTTTGGTAGGCTTGGTATGCATTCGCAAATGTCGCAGAAAGGACAGAAATCAGGAAATCCTCACCGGTTAATATTGTATACTATGGTTGATATAAAAAGTTGAAACAGTGCTGTCCTCAGTTTGTGTATGCTTTACCTATTGCCTTCTACTAAGCATTATTTTGTTTTGTTCCTTTTCGTATATTCTAGGAAATTAGTGACAAAAATGCAATGTTCTTTGTAATTCAAGCAGAGATATTCCACTTCTTGTTGTTCTGCAGAGATTTGCTTGAATAAATGGAGTATTGCTTTGAAAACAAAAGCACTATATAAAATACATAACTTAAACCCACGAAATACAGGGATTTTACTAACATTAACAGGGTTTACTTGATGAATACGTTCACATGCAATGAAGAATGTGTTTTACCTTTGAAAACAGAGAGATAATCGTTTGAAGGCCGATAAAAACTAGGATATTTAGGAGTAATAACACAGTACGATAAAACCAAATATTAACGATCAATCTTACGTCTAAGCATCGAGTGCTGTTTTCCGAAGTTTTCAAATTAAGCGAAAGCCGCTGGCTTAAGCACCAAACAATGCTAGGCAAACTGATCCAATATCATGACTCCCCCAAGTCTGTTCTGCTGCTACTAGGTATTGGTATATTCTGGTTGGTTTTAAGACAGTCATGGGTGGTTTTAAATTTGCCTTCTATGTGGAGATTAATAACTGTTGCGAGATTAATGCAGTGTCTGGTCCACGACGACTAGCTGCTGGCTGGACTTTTGTTTTCCAAGATTACCACCTCTACTTAAGGCTGTTACACCTTTGTGCCGAGTCCCTAAATATGAGGTGCTCTTTATTACCTGACGATCCTCTGCCATCACCGCCGGCGGCGCCCCTGCTTGCGGTATTCGCCGGACGAACGAGATCATCGCCACATGCCGCTTCGAAACCCACCTGGCCCAGGCTGTGGCGTTGGTTCAGCTTGTTCCGCAGTTGCGTCTGTGCCGGCAGGGTATGGGAATGTTCACGATGTTTTACCTACGTAGGTAATAAAAACTTTGATTAGTGGAACATACGTACAATCTGAAAATCTCGTTAGACAATCAATCAATAGTAATGAAAAAAATTCGAAAAAAAAAATCTTCGGAGTTCTGGTAGGATTTGAAACCACGACTCCTTAATTTGCTAGACAGGGCGCGTTAACCAACTACGCCACAGAACAATAACAGAATAACATCGATTTCTCTTCGTTGATGTTATCTTTGTGTTATTACAGAAAGTGAATTGAGTTTTCCAAACAAGTTATGGATCAACTCCGTTAAGGACGGCTCAATCAGCGACTCAGTGTCACGAAAATTACCAGTGTTCTTGACCGTTGACCATTATAAAACTGAAAATGTTTCTAGGTGTAAATCCTTTTCAGTCTTTATTCCCCAAAGGTTAAAAGTGGCCCACTAGACGAGCAATACTCACACTTGAATCCGTGTAAGATTGGAAGGTAGCCATCGGAGCGTTGACATCGCGCCTCGTTACCACTTTCTCCTGGATAGAGTTCAGGGTTTTGGAAAACCATGGCTGCCAACTGCTACGATTGGTCTGGAGCTCGGTCAACGTGGTGGTAAGTTGATGATGAAGATCCTGAAACAGAGAATGAGAGAACGAGATGAAAGTTATTCGGTTCTCAGGTAGCAATCCCACGAACAAACCTGATTTTTGCATTCGGCTTCCACTTGGGCCAGCTTGGTTTGAGCTAGCTCTTGCTCCAGCTCCAGTATCCTCTGCTTGGCAATCAATAGGGGGTCCAACGGGCCGAGATTGCTCTCCGGTTGATGCGTAGTTTGGTCATTGTTGTTCTCGTTGTTGGCATGCTGCAGGTTCTTGCCGTACGATTTATGCAACGGAGAAGACTTCGGTATACTGGAGGAACATTTCGAACAGCCGGATACGGTTTTCTGTGAAGCAAGTTTTTATGAGTCTATGTTATAGCTAATGAAACAATATTTCCCACCGTCAAATCCTCCAACATCTGGTGGAGCTCGTTGTTCTCGTGCTCTTGTCGCTGTATGATCTGCTTATAATCTCCAATAATACCGTTGTTCTTTTTGTCCACCTTGGCCAGGGTTTCCATCTTTTCATTCAACGTCACAATCTCCTGCTGCAGTTTGGTCCGCTCCTCCTGGAAGCGCAGCTCATACTGTTTCAGCTCCCGTTCTTTACGCTCGCTTTCCTCTTTCTTGGCCAGGTATTCGAGTTCGTATTTTTTCAGCTTCTTCACCTTGCACTCGATCGAGAGCTTCATCATCTTTTTGGCCTGATTCTCGCTTCGACATTTCTTCGGCAGTGTCACACGGACGTATTTCAGCATTCCCTCAAAATCCAGCTCCAGGAGATCTTTCTTGCACACGGAGAGCAATGTGAGGGCAACTTGAAAGAGCACCGTGACTCCATCCAGAAGAAACGCATCCAGAATGGAGAAAGCGAAATACAGCGGAAAGCGGGCCGTAAACAGCGTAAGGAACCACTGGCTGGCGAACATGTGCGACTCGACTCCCGTGTTGAGGAAGTGCTCGTACAAATCCGGCAACTGATCTTTCAACAGTCGGTCCAGCTGATACAACCGCAGGTATAACGATTCGAAACCCATTTTGTACATATCGCGAAGTCCGTAGTCGTACATCAGTGCTACCAGGACGCAGAACGCTTCCTCCTCGGGCATCTGGAAGAAAAATCCAATTTGGTTCTTAACCCATTTTACACCAGAAACGCAAAAAATACTTACATGAAGCAACAAGCTGGCCGCTATAAAGCTCAATCCCTGACAGTAGCCAACCTCCGTGTCGTACACTGCGTACGCCTTCGAAACCTTGTACAAACTGTCCTGCCCCATGCCACCGCTGTCCTTGAAGTACCTATGTGCCGGAAATGTTCTGTTGATATCTCGCTGGATCACATTCTCACAGCTCGTCTCTTTGGTAATCAGTATGCGGTACGAGTCCGCCATTTCCGTCTTGTTCTCCACGTTGGCCAGCTTTTGCCAAATTGTACCCCGCAGTATGTCCGGGATACCGCTGCGCACCAGGTACGCCAGATTCTTCGGTCGTTTGTCCAAGTTGTCTCGATTCCATTCGACCAGTATCTCGTTCCAATCTTCCAGCAGCGCGGTGGAACATTCTTTGGAGACTTCACCGGTACCGCTGAGCAGCGGCTCATCCCCGTCCGAGCTGTAATCCGGACTGGAGTCATCGAACTCCATCGATTGCACACTGGCGGACGTTTTGAACGTCGTCCAGGTCTTGAAGTTCAGGTTCAACGACAACGACGCCGGCGGAGTAGGTTCGACGATCTCATCCGAGTGATCGATCGCTTCCACCTTCCAGTTGCCTTCGCCGCTCTCCTTCAGCGTTAGATAGTAGTGCATCACCAGAAGTCGCTTGTTCGTAAACAGATTTTGCATAATTCGTAGCTCGCTTTGCGACAGGATCATCACGGACGTTTCGATTACGAACCGTACCGGCTCCTGGATACCCTTGATGACTAGATCGACCGCTACGGTTAGGGACTTCTTTTGCGTTTCGGTGTTGAGTTGTTCGAATGCCTTGTCGTTGGCTTTCCACTCCGCACGGATCTGGTACGGCAACTGGGCGTAGCTGACTGCCGTCGCGAGTGATGTGATCGAAGCCGTCATGGGATTCGGTGCCGGTGGCGGTGCTGCTACATCCGTGTTGATGTAGCCCATGGTAACCTGAGAAAAAAAAAAGAATGAATAAATAATTCAATATTGAAGGTCTGCTTTCATAGGTCAATGTTAGGACGTATGGATCGGAACGATATGCGAAGGTTTTATGCAAATCTCGCTAGTATGCGGTGCAATACTGCGCCAGTCTTTTCAACGTTCAAAGACCGGGAAGGAAATTTATATGACATATAGAAGAAACACCTCGATGATTTTTGAATGATTGCAACGGAGGCGTGCAAAAGTACGGGAATCACATAGATGATTGCGGTCAAGTGTTTCACCAACACTGAGTGATGTTGCTATTATGAAGACTTTATAAAAGCTGAAAACAGTGATACTGTTAGAAAGGACGAGCATAGCGAGAGAGCCAACTTAAAAGGATGGGAGCGGACCTGGTGTAATGGTTAGAACACTTGACTATCATGCCTGGGATCGAATCCCACTCCCGACAAAATCACATAATGTGAGTTCTTCCTTTGAAAAGGAAGTAAAGCGTGGGTCCCAAGATAAACTAGCCCAGGGCTAAAAATCTCGTTAATACAGATAAAAAAAAAACTTAAAAGGATGAGATCCAGTCGAATTTGTCCAATGTGGAAGTGTGCGGCTGACTGTTGGTAAATTTACGAGATATGTCAAAGAGCATCGGGAGTTTTCGACCCTAAGGTAATGTTAACTTTTCTCTGCGGGGAACAATAATAGCGTGTCTACTGGAGACAAAATAAAACTCCCGGAGTTCTCCAAGTGGGAAAGTGGGAAGTTTATTATTAAACAAATAGCCCAAATTTTATAAAATGTATGTTCATTTAAAAAATAGTTCAGAAATATTACCAAATGTAAAAATCTTATGGGAAAATGTGTAAGATTTGTTATTTAAGAAATAAGTACCACCAAATGGCTAAATTCTTGTAAGAAGTTTTTTTTATGCTATACTCCTTCGAAAATAAAACAAAATTCGATAAAGGAATATTTCTAAATTTTTCTTAGAGCTCTTTTAAGTCAATTGTAAAAAAAATGGTTTCGACCGAAAAATTCTTCAAAAAAATAATCCATGCAAACACTCTAAAATTTGATTTAGCTGAAAAACAAATGAAAGACTGGGATTTAACTATAGAAATCAAACATTTTGAATAAAAAAAAAATTGGTACCGTTTATTTTGGACATTACGCTGAATACTTCTAAAAAGCTCTTCTAAAATAAAGATTCGTTTAGAAATTTTATTAAAAATCTTGTCATAATTCGTTCCGAAGTTCGTTTGAGGATTTCTCTCGAAACTCTGTCCATGATTCTCCTTTGAACTCCTTTTAAGATTCCACCTATAAATTCTTTCGCAGTTTCTCACAGAACTCTTTCCAGAGAGTTTTGCCGTTTTTTGGCTTTCTTCCGTTCACCCAAGGTTTTATCCAGAGGATTTTAACGCACTTGCTCCCATAAATAGTTCTCTCCGAGAGCTGTTCTTGAGATTTATATCACCGTTTCTCCAAGAAATTCTACAGGAGTCTTTCCCAGGGTCTTTGCTGAAGTACCTCCCGGGATTTCTTCCAGAGGATTGCCCGATGCTTCCAGAGTTTCTCGCTGAATCCTTCTAAAATTTACCCAAAGCTCCTTCAGGAATTTCTCTTTAGTGGTTTTCCGACAGTTTCTTTCGGGATTCTGATGAGGTTCTTGTAGAAATTCTTTTAGAGACTTCTTCCAAATTGTTTTACGACATTTATCTTGGATTTCCCCGCGAGATTTCTTTCGTAGGTCCTTCCCGGATTTCTCTCAAGGGTGTTCAGGTTTTTTTTTTCTTGAAGTTTCTTGATAGTTCCTCATGTGATAACTGCCAGATTTCTTTCCGCAAGGTCCCACGCGGGATTTCTTCTGAAATTTCCCTGGAGACTACTCCTATAGATCTTTGCGGGGTTCTCACAAGTTTTCAGCAGAATTCCTTCCTTTGATATTTATCCGGAAAACATTCTGAAAAAGAGAGTCCTGGAAAAACTCTTGTAAGAACCCTGGAAGCATCTATTAAAGAAATGCCAAAAAGAGCATCCAGAATCTTTGGACAATTTCAGGTGTTTAAAGATTCCAGGTAGAGCTCGGAGAATAACGACTGGGAAAATCTGTAAAAACACTGCAAGAAATGCAGTAAACAACTATGAGGAAATGCCTGGAAAAAGCTCTGAAAGCAAATTCTCGGGATAAACCCTGGAAGAAATCCCAATAGAATTTCTTTGGACAAAACGCAAGATGATCTCCGGGAAAAAATCCATGAGGGGAACTCAGGGAATAATACCGACAAAATCCTCTGGAATAAATTCCGAAAAAAAAATCTATAGGATCCCTGTGAAAAATTCCAGAAGGAATCGGTCGGAATTCTGGAATCCTCATCATGGAAGCTTTTGAAGAAGCTTGCCCTCTACGGTCTGTGAAGATCACAAGGTGGAAACTCAGATCTTGCCAAGCTCAGGAAACAATGTAGAAAGAGTTGGAACAGACGACGTTCGGTTGTATCGGATACTTTTAGGTCAGCTCGAAGGGCCTACCAAAAAGCTCTCCGGTCTGCTGAACGATCCGGCTGGAAAAAATGTTTCCAGTTTGAGTGAAGTCAGTCGGTTGAACAAAATCCTTGCAATATCTAAGGATTTCTAAGTGATGAGGAAGTTTTAGAATGTTTATGCAATGATGTCTTTCCTTGTAGTTATGATTCTTTAGCTTCGGATCAGAGTATCATAACTATAGAACCGATTGGGTGGGCACTAAATAGCTTTGCTCCTTTCAAATCTTCTGGAGCAAATGGGACATATCCTATTTTGCTTCAGAAGGGATTTGATTATTTCAAACATGATTTGAAAAAACTACTTGTTTACAGTTTTCTACAGGATATATTCTCAAATCCTGGCGGGATATTACTGTGAAGTCTATTCCGAAAGTGGGTCGTGCCGTGCGTCGTATGACGAAGCAAAGAGTTTCAGACCTATCAGTTTGACTTCTTTTCTTCTGAAATGCTTAGAACGCATTGTCGGTGATCCGTGATGTTCATCTGGTCAATGTGCCTCGGTCATGTGAACCATGCTTACCAATCTGGAACCGTTATCTCTTCTCGACATTGCGTCAAGCGGCGATTAGGAAATTGAGTATTTGTGAATGCCCCTAAGGTAAAGTCTTGTCACCACTTTTGTGGAATCTCGTAGCAGATACACTATTGAGGCAACTCAATAATAGCAGTTTTCCTACTTATGGTTTTGCCGACGACTACCTAACAGTGTTAGTCGGTATGTGCACCAGCACCCTTTTCGACCTGATGCAAAACCGCTCTTACTCTTCAGGTATTTGAGGTATTTGTCGCCAATGTGACCTTTCGGTAAATCCGGAAATTTCTTTGGGTAAAACGAAAAAGAAATTTCGGGAAAAATCCAAACGGGAGAAATTCTGTTGGATTCTCATGAAAAATTCCAGGACAAATCTGCCGGAATTCAGGATCAAGGATTCTCAAGGAAGAATACCGAAAAAAAATGATCGGAGCTTTAAAAAATGCCGATAGGAATTCGGAAGAATGTCCGGGAGAAAATCAAATATGAATACCAAGAAAAATAATGTGAAAAATACGGAAATGAAAATGGCAACGGAAATAGAAAGCAGAGACGTAGCCCTACGTCAATGCTTATCAAAAAATATGCCGTACATACCATATCCAGCAGTTGCATATCGGCTTGCCGTACAATCTTCCCGGGGCTCAACAGCACGCCAAAGCACCGCTCGATGTACAACGGAGGAAACTGCTCCGAGGGAATCTGCTTGACCACAATGCACACCTCCTTGTCGGTGTTGCACCGTAGCCTAAAGCTAGACTTAGCGTCGCGCGGAACCGTCGT
Source organism: Aedes albopictus (assembly GCF_035046485.1). Taxonomy (NCBI): domain Eukaryota; kingdom Metazoa; phylum Arthropoda; class Insecta; order Diptera; family Culicidae; genus Aedes; species Aedes albopictus. The sequence continues at coordinate 459,254,694 of NC_085137.1, read as the reverse complement.
GTAGCCACTTTTCTCCTTCTCCTTGATCTCCAGCGAAATGCTAAACTCGTACATGGCCGACTGGATCGGATTACCGCCAATGTCCGACGTGATCGAGGACAGCATTACGTTGGCGCTACTGTCCGCCAGCGAGGTGGTCATAATGGGTGGAACGCTTGGCGGAAGAATACGCTGGAAGGCTTTCGCGAAGCAAGCTATTCGAGTGGATGAAAGAACGTTGCTTTATAATTGAACTTTTACTGAAACAACAGTTGAATACCAACCGCTAACTTGGGTGACCGCTTCCGGGATGGTGCATCTGAAGACATGGCACTGGTGCGTGGCAGTTTCTTGCGATTCCCCGTGGGACCAGGTAAAGGCAAAGCACGCCTGATTGGCCGTTTTGACCGGTCCACGAGCGAAGAATAAAATCCGATGAACCTCGTAAGTCGCCACAACGGTATTGGTTTCTCCATCGTACAACCTGCGAAAGTCGTTATTGATTAGGATTCTGAAAACGTTTCCCGTACACAATCACTTACACAACCAATCCCTCGGACCGGGTCGGAATACTGACGGACACCTTCATCCCGAGGGGTGACACGCTCGAGCTAGCATTCATTTCCGCTACCTTCTGCAAGATTTCCTTCTCCGACTTGGGTGCATTAATACGGGTGGCTCCCAAATACGTCACCCCACTAAAGATGGTACACTCCTGATCGATATCGGACAAATCCTCGTCCGTTTCCGACGCGAGGCAGCCGAGAGATTTGTCCATCTTCCTGTCCACCATTGGACTGGCATCTAGACAATCGTAGAACACCGATTGTCCGACGCGATTCTCCGGGGATTGCACATTGGGTGTGTCCCCAGCTGGTGGCCCACCACTGCCGGCTACGATTACCGCCGGAGTACTGCGCGGCTTCAGGCCACGTAAGGACAACTGCGATACCAAACCTCGATTGATGCCGCTGTTGCTATTTGTCGAAACGTCTGAAAAGAGAGCAAGCGAGGATGTTTGTTAGGACAGGTGTTACATCTACGGCGAATGTTTAAACGATATGGATTGAAACATATTACAACGCATAAGTTGGTACCGGGTTTAGTGCTGGTAGATTGTTTCACTTTTCGAGACCTGAAGAAGCAAAGTTTGGAAAACATTTTCAATGCTTAGGGGTAGTCGGGGTAATTTGGCCAATGGGGCAATTTGAGCACCTCATAAAAATCATCTAAAATCTAATATTTTTAACAAACCAACCTTACAGTTCTACTACTGGTCTCATATGGAAGCCATTGAAATGTTAGAACGAATTAGTTTAAGCCCACATTAAATTAGAAAAATAAAATTGAAAAACGTTGGCCAAATTACCCCGAAGAGGGCTGAATAAAAACACCACATAAGACTCCTGTTGTTCAAATACATTAGATAGCTTTAAAATTAGTTTATTTTCTGTATACATCAAGTTGATACACTACAATTCAATGTCTATCGGTGCATATTAGGTTTGTGTTACATTAGGCGAAAAAAATCTTTATTAAAGATAGGGTGCTCAAATTACCCCGACGGTTTAAAATCGACGCAAAAATCCAACTTTTTTCAAAAATATTTTTTGGCATATAAACACGAATTGGCTTTGATATTTTCATGTATCTTGCGTAGTATTATCAGAATCATTATGATCATATGATAAACGAGAGATTTATCGTTGTTTTCTGCATGTTAAACCGACTTTTGCTTAGGGTGGCCAAACTACCCCATTTTACCCTACAGTATCACCACAAACAATACACTAATTTGATTCTCAGCAGGTAGCGGGTCTACGTCGAGAACGTCTATAAATTACGAATGAGGAACGTCCATAAATTACATTACTCTTCAATGAGTGACGAACCATACACAAATTTCAGAGGTTTCAGTGGAACATGGGAGCATGGTTAAAAATGCCTACTTTTTGCGTAATGTAATTTTTGGACGTTACCTGACTTATAAAACTGTAAAAACTGCAGCGTTGCTAAATTATTTACACGCATTATTTAATTCTTTTTAAACGTAAATTGTTAACTAAAATCAAAAGTCTAAATACACCCTATCCCCTATTCCAAAACTTACCCTTGTTCACGTTGCCGCCACTCGCCTCACCGCCATCGCTAGCACTCAGCGTGCGTTCTTCATCCAGCTCCAGTATGACCTCATCCATGTTCTTCTCCAGATCCTTCACATTTCCGTTTCCCTCGATGTTCAGTATCGGCGAAATGGCATCCAGCTTCTGTTTCCCAGGCGCAACCACCAGCTTTACCATTCCTTCCTCTTCGTCGTCTAAGCATTCGCTCAAATTCAACAGAGATTCACCTCCAAGGTCGGAAGTGGCCTTCTCTTGTTTCTGGGACTTTCTAGATCCGCCACCTCCTGCCGAAGAGCTGGGAACTATTTTGACAATGTTCATTATCGGCGAGGGAAGCGTCATTGGACCGGAACCGTCCACCGCATCCATGGGGGATGGCGCTTCGGGGACGATTTCGTACTCGCCACTGGTGGTCACCGAATCGGAAGATTTTATGCTGAGATTATCGTCCGCTTTAGATGGGCTGATGGCTAGTTCAGCGGTTGCCATCGACGCCGGTGCATTACTGGAACCAGTTGTTGGGACATTTTCCATTGTATAGGTTCTGATCTTATTTTCAGTGAAGCAGCAGATCAACAAATCGATACTGTGTTACTTCTTACAATTCTGAAGATTATTTGAGAGACGCCCTGAAGAGTATTTTACTTCACTTTAAGGTTTCACATTTTTTATATCTGCCGTCTGAAATGTAATAAGAGACAATAAAAGTTTGAGATTTTATCATAATGACTATTAGTGTGGGTCATCGGAACCGTTTTCTCAGATCAAAGCTTTTTTGGTTCCGTTTCGGGTCCTGAGTGTCTGTGCAAAATTTGAGCACGATCGGTTGCGTCTACACTTTGCGCATTCCAATAGAAATTTGTATGGGATTTTGTATGGGAAAACATACTTTTTTGCATTTTTATCATAAGTTGAAAAAGTTTGTCTAAAACTTTTTAACCAATACTGTAAAATGATAGCCTAGGGTGTCCTGAAAAACTTTGTCGAAGACCGCAAACCGATCCGATACTTGTGAAAATAGTTATAATCATACGAACCGCATGCATGTGTTTATGTTTTAACATGTAAAGGAATAACAACAGCAACAAAATCATGCTGTTTCGCCAAGCAATGCCAACGCTATAACTTTTTTCATAAGCATCAGATCACTTCGCGGTCTTCGACAAAGTTTTTCAGGACACCCTAAGCTATGTTTTTACTTCATCGTTTACATAGTTTTAGAAAAAAATCGAGCTAGTTTTTTTTTTTATTTTTTTTTTTATTGATGCACAAGGGGGTCATAGGGCCAAGTCTCCAATGCAAGTCCGAGAACTTGCATTGTCCATAATACACCTTTGAATTTGGGAGTAGGCATAGCAACCTCTTTAGCTCTGCGGCTTTTAAGTTTTGCGTGGCCTTAAGGATTGGGAAAGGTGGGAAATCGATGTGGTGTGTTGAGCTGTAAGGGAATGTGTTGTTAGTTAAATGGTCAACGTAATTTACCTTTGGGTCGCTTGTTTGGGGTAAGCGTTTTGAACATACATACTGGTTTTGCTGGGTTGCTCTTTCCTATTTTCGTTGGATCGTGTTGTTTTTTTGTGGTAGGTAGTTGTGATTAAATTTTGGTTATGTTCTTGGAATGCTGCTTTGTCCTCATCGCCATCTCCATCGAAATACGATAAGCCTATGTCATTTGCTGTCTGCGGTTTCTAGCAAATCGTCTTCGTAGTCCAACTTCACTATCTCCTGCTACAATCGCTTCGTCGCTTTCTTAAATTCGGCTGTCATTACCAATGTCCTTCCAATTCCAACGAACATCCGTCCATATCCACCTCTTGTCTACCGCCGGATTTCCACGTGAAATAAGGTCTGTCAACTTTTTCCCGGGATTTTGTAGATTAGTGCTTTATGCATGCTTCCTTTCCTGAGACTTCGGAGAGTCTTAGACATGGCTGAGTACAAACAACGCTCATCTCCAGCGATATTTTTAACCAGCATCGCACCACCGTCGTACTGCATTACTTCCATTTTTCACTGCTATCACTCATGACACTCAGATACATGAAAATATAAAAGAAATGTTAGTAGCGCTTTTGGTGATACTTTCACGACGGCCATTCAGAATGGTTCAACGGATGCAGATGCGAAGATCATCCCTGCTGATTAGCAGCGTTCATCAATTCAGTTGAGGATGAAACTTAAAATATACGAACACGAAGAGCAACAAATAGACGAACGCGAATATTCTAAAAAAAAAAGAATGATCTTCCATCCGATCTTCAAGTGATCCTCACAAGTACCTAGCATCTTTCAGGCACTTTTGAATGTCCGTATGCAACTTGTTCTCACAAGAAATCTGCCTCGACCAAGTTGGCAGAACGCGCCCATACCCCTTTCTGAACCGAAGGGCAGGGAGTTTTAGAAAAAAATCGAGCTTGTTATAAGAGAAATGCAAAAAAGTGTGTTTTCCCATGTAAAACCTCATACAAACTTCAAACGCGATACGCAAAAAGTAGACATAATCGATCGTGCCCAAATTTTGCACACTTATTTGGGCCCTGAAATGGGATCAAAAAAGCTTTGATCTGATGGGATACCATTGAATGTTTAATTTTTCCATATAAACGATGACCCACTCTAATGACTATAGAGGATAAAAAGCTTGTACCATGTTTTTCTGTTGCAAAAATATTAGAAATATCGATTATCGAACACAGTGTGCTGTTATGCTCCATACTGATTAATATTGGAAACATTCTGCAATCATGAAAATTTGGTGAACTGAAGAAACGGAATAATTATCAAAACTATCATATGGATAAGAGTAAAATAGGGCAATTAGGCCAGCCTAGAAACATTGATTAATAATGCAAAACTAACGTTGAATCACCCGCCCATTGCATGGCCACAATGACTTTGAAATACTATTCACTAGATGCATAATATGATAATATTATATGATTGGCATAGTCAAATTGTGCTATTACGTCAAAAATATTGTTGACGAACGTGATGGTTTAGTGACTACCGCGTCTGATTAGTATTCAGTAGTGATGGAAAAAACGACGAAAGATTTCCAGCCCCTAACCTCCAAGACATTGAGGAGATTGGCCGGTTGAAAAAAAAAACAAAGCCGCTGGAGCAGATCAACTTCCAAGCGAGCTTCTAAAATACGGTCGAGAAGCACTGGTGAGAGCACTTCACTGGGTCATTACCAAGATTTGGAAGGAGGAAGTATTTCCGGAGGAACGGATGGAAGGTATCGTGTGTCCCATCCACAAAAAGGGCGACAAGCTGGATTGCGGCAATTATAGGTATACCGCGCGATCACGCTACTGAGCGCTGCCTACAAAATACTCTCTCAAATTTTATGCCGCCGACTATCACCGATTGAAAGAGAGTTTGTGGGGCAATATCAGGCTGGATTTATGGGTGAACGCGCTACAACGGACCAGATGTTCGCCCTCCGCCAGGTGTTGCAGAAATGCCGCGAATACAACGTGCCCACACATCACTTGTTCATCGATTTCAAATCGGCGTATGATACAATCGATCGAGAGCAGCTATAGCAGACTATGCACGAATACGGATTCCCGGATAAACTGATACGATTGATCAAGGCGACGATGGATCGAGTGATGTGCGTAGGTCGAGTATCAGGGACACTCTCGACTCTCCGAGTCCCTTCGAATCTCGCAGAGGGTTATGGCAAGGTGATGGGTGATCTTTCGTGCTTGCTGGGATAAGCGGGGATAAACACGAGTGGAACGATTTTCACGAACTCCGTTCAGCTGCTTGGTTTCGCTGATGATATTGATATTATTGCTCGTAAATTTGAGACGATGATGGCGGAAACGTACATCCGACTAAAGAGTGAAGCCAGGCGAATCGAATTAGTCATTAATGTGTCAAAGACAAAATACATGATGGCAAAGGGCTCCAGGGAGGAAGCCCCGCGCCCGCCACCCCGAATTTATATCAACGGTGATGAAATCGAGGCGGTTGAAGAATTCGTGTACTTGGGCTCACCGGTGACCGCCGACAACGACACCAGCAGAGAAATTCAGAGGCGCATTGTGGTAGGAAATCGTGCTTACTTTGGACTCCGCAGAACTCTACGATCGAATAAAGTTCGCCGTAATACGAAGTTAACTATCTACAAAACGCTGATTAGACCGGTCGTCCTCTATGGTCACGAAACATGGAAACTACGTGAGGAGGACGCGCCCTTGGAGTTTTTGAACGAAAGGTGTTGCGTGCCATCTACGGCGGAGTGCAGATGGAAGACGGGACTTGGAGAAGGCGAATGAACCACGAGCTGCAACAGCTACTGGGAGAGCCAACCATCGAAAATCGAGAGCCTTGGTGGACGGGTCACGTCGTCAGGATGTCGGACAGCAACCCGACTAAAATGGTTCTCAAGAGTCATCCGCAGCTAGGTGAGTCGACCAAGTGGAGGACGATCTGCGAACCCTAGGCAGAGTGCGGAACTGGAGACAAACAGCCATGGACCGAGTGGAATGGAGACGGCTACTATGTACAGCAGAGGCCACCCTGGCCTTAGCCTGATCGGTAAGGTAAGGTAAGATCCAGAATGGATCAGGAGAAGAGCTAGGGAATCGTCTTCGGAAGATTTTTCCGAGATTATTACTGAGGATTCAACAAAGATTTCTCCAGAAACAAAAAAAAACATCAGTGGTCTGTACAATGAATGTCTCTCAAGACTGAACCCGCCAATAAATTCATTATCATTATTTTTTGCTTATTTAACATGAAATAAGGTTTCATGCTAAAATTCAGAACAGAATTACGTTAACTGAATACTATACTACATTGATTTGATCATTGAAGTCAGAACCATGGATTCAACAGCTTAAAGGAACAATTTAGCTAGTTTTTCAAATTTCATAACTGGTAGAAACTTGTATAACTCAAATACCTACATCGTTTTATGATTATCGTGAAAAATTTTCCCTGACCATAAACCAAATTTCCTGACTTTCCAGGTCCAGAAATAGATTCCCTGATTTTCCAGGTTTTTTTTCAGGTAGTCGACATCCTGAAAGAACAAACCAAGGATAAAATAATAACTATTTTTGCCATCGTATCTCATTTTATTATTCTTATGTTATTTATGAATAGCACTAAATAACTCGCTAAGAACAAATCGTCTCCTTAATGCCAGAACTAGGTAACTGGTTTTGCGAAATCGCGAGCAATTTGTTTACATCTGAACGTTCACCACAATAAACAAAAGTTTGTCGATTGAAACTACAAAAACACATAATGATTCTTCTTTTAAGACTAACAAAGTGTTTGTTCTATAGCAGGATATGTTTTATCAGCCATTTTTATTCGTACTATCCAAAACGAGTTACCTAGTTCTAGCATTAAGGGGGCGAAATAATGTTATTATTGCTAAAGTTTTTTTTATCTGTAATAACGAGATTTTTAGCCCTAGGCTAGTTCATCTCGGGACTTACGCTTTACATTCCTTCCGAAGGAAGAACTCACATATTTGCGAGTTTGTCGGGAGTGGGATTCGATCCCAGGTCCTTGGCGTGATAGTCATGTGTTCTAACCATCCAACCAGGCCCGCTCCTATTGCTAAAGTTGTAATTTCTGAGTTATTATAACTGAATAAGGTATGCACACAGCAAAATCTAGCCACCGCATTTTGGATAGGAATGTCTCTATTTTCAACGAATCGTGGCAATCTCTGGCGCAAATGAAAGCTTATTGTGTAAGGAATCGAAAAATATTTATTTCGGGATATATTTTGACATTGTGTTTAAAATAGAGTCAAGGGAATAAGAAGTCCTCGAAAAGTTTTTGCACAAACGTGCTGAAAATCTGACAATGTACATTAAAGCGACCGTCCCCGCAGACCTCAGTTAGCTTTCAAGTATTCGGTTCTATACATCATTACAACCTGGAAAGATTGCAGATCAACTTAAGAGCAAGAAAAAATCGAAGTTTGGCAAGAAATACATAGTTTGGTCAACAATATGAATTTGTGGTTTGAAAAACCGAACTTTTAGAAATACATGTACAGCAAATCATCTTTTTCACTACGGGAAATGTCGGGAAAAATGGCTGGCACCCCTTATTCAAAAGCTTAGATATTGTGTATTGATTTGAATTGATTTTTGTCTCCTGTTTTTGGCGGAGAATGCTTGCGTTTGTATGCAGAAAACTATGTAGAAATTGAACTGCATTTTTCCAAAAAACGTAAAATCTCATACACTTCAAAACTCAACCCAATTGAAAAATATTGAGTGACCGTGAATTGGAACCTTCAAAAAATGTCAAGAATGACAGCTTTCATCGAAAAATAAGATTGATTTTGACACAAAGGTGGTAAAAATTTCTTGGCATTCGGTCTAAGGTACTGTGCAAAACTTTACGGAAGGGCTCAAGCTCAAAACTCGAGATGACGGATATAACAAGTCAAATCAGCAATGTCTTGATGTTGATTTAAAGTAAATTAATGCTTTTTTACGATGAATTGCTTTTGGTTTGGGAACAAGTTGAAATGAATTATTACTGCTTGATTTTCTTTGGCCAGTTTTTTCTGTGTGCATACCTTAATAGCAAAATATGCAATCATAGCAGAATGAGTTCTTCTGAGCATCCTTGAGAAAAAAATCCATATTGGGTTTATGTGTGAGCGATATAGATATTTGCAATAGAACCACAGCAATACTTTTTATAAGTACGACATATAAAACATCTATAAGTCTCACACATAAAATTTTAATGTTTTGATTTATACTTACTATTAGGCTTATTTTTAGCAGAAATAAGAAATAATTATAGAAATGAAAAGTTTCTACAAATATTATAAATTTCAAAAATGCTTATTTATTGTCATTGAATTTATTTGAAATTGAAATTAGCAACACAATACACGATCAAGTACACGTTTTACCATTAACTTTGATTTTATCTCGGATTCTATGCTGACGACAAATGGCTCTCGTCCGATTCCCCTCGTGATTCAACGGTCCGGTGCCCCAGCTCCTGTGTGCAGCTATAATCCTTCCGGTACCACACTTTCCGCATGTGATCAAGTTCCTGACAAAATGTATCTCATCCGCGTGACTGGATCTGCCTTGGAAATGGGGCAATCCTTCCGTGTGGTTGAATTCCAAGGGAGGCGTTTGGCGGCTGCGCTGCAGTTTCCGGTCCGATGCTGTTCAATAATAAACTGAAATGCGAGTACTTGGGTAAAACGCAAAGTAGAGAATACGATAAACAATGTTAACTTACCGATCGAATATTCACGGACGCACTTAACAATCTACATCCGAATTACCTGTGAAGCGTGAACAATGAGTTTGATCTGAGTTTGATTAAAAAAAACTTGAAAAAGTTCATTGAAATGTATTATCTTCAATCTTGCCTGGTAAAAACAAACTGTTTTCAACTGCCATTGAATGTTTTTTTTTCTTCCCGCTTCGTCATTGGTATTGAACATCAACGGTATCTTCAACATTTTTCAATTTTATGTGTGAGGTGTTATGGATTTTTACTATAAGATCTCACACATATTTTTAAAAACTCGTACTCTTAAATCAAGATTATTTTCGCTAATGAGGCGTATGAAGAGGGTTTTATAGGTTTTCATTAGGTTTCACACATATAAAAAAATATTGATATTTTTGCAGTGTAAGTAAAATAACATCTAAATGGCATATTTTGCAATATATGTCATTACTTTCCCGGGTAGAGGTGAATAGTGGTTTCTGCTTTTAGTAGTGTTGCGCGTACGTACACGTTGCATTACACGAACACTACCTTAGTTACTGGTTGAAAATAGTAAACAAAAATCAGCTGTTTCCAGCAAAATCAAATGGGCCTATTTTCAACCAGTAGATTTGCATTAGTGCTCGTGACGCCGCGCTGCGAAACCACTATGGCAAACCAAAAACAAAGAAATAGCTAATTTTATTGTCATAACTTATTTTGTCATCCATGAGTTCTTCATGAAGAGCTTAAAACAAAATGTCAATAGCATAATATGATATCATATCAAAATATGCCATTCGCTTGTCATTTATCAATTTTTGAAGAATAACTACTGAATTTCTTATTTTGCTACCATAACAAATTTTGCAATTGGTGAGATATTGTTGACCTCTTACGAGTTTGATGAAACATCGCAGTTTTGGTACTTATTAAGAACAACATAATGACAAAATTTGAAATTTGGTTATTCTAATGGTAACTTTAGATAGTTTTTTTGGTTGACAGACGAATAACTCAATAATATTATATTTTGCAATTCTCAACCTTATTTTTTTGTTCTTGGTTTGCCATTGTAATGTCAAAATTTGACATTTTTTAGTTATTTCATAGAATAGAACAATGTCAGTTATTATGTTCTCCCTTTTGTCACTTATTTCAAACAAATCAATGGCAAATTTTACCATTCAGTAATTCTTTTTGAATGGTAAAACTTGCAATTGTTTTGTAATTCTTTTCTGCCCGGGTTGGTTTTGATAAGTTATTTGGTATTTTTTTTTTATTTTGTCATAGAAAATAACTAGGGAAGATCAAATTTTGCCATTAGAAGCTAAATAGCAAAACTTGTTATTGGTTTGTTGGGAATAAGAGCTAAAAGAACAAAAATAATAACTGAATTTGTAACGAAAAATACAGTGACCTGCACAAAAAAAGACCCACCATATAGTGGTAACAGTTTCTCATGGAAGCTACATGCAAAAATGATAAAATATACCTTTCAATGAATGCACTACATGCATTTTACATTGTTTTAGTAATCTGTGTTAAAAAATATTTGGCTTTTGAGGAATAGTGTTTCTGATAATATTGGGGGAATTGCTGAAAAATTGTGAACGATAGAAAAAAAGATCCACTTAGCAATTAATTCTGAAACTTCAAAATTTCGCCAATTTTTCACACGTTTTGCTTCTATATGCTATTGTGATGTTTTCGACATATGAAATTTATTTTGACATGAGTTTTATAAGTTTTATTTTTCATGGTTAGTATATAGGGTGTCCCAGAATGCCCCTGTATGGGCACAACTTTGTATAGCGAAAATACAATCATTTTCTTAACAAACAACAATTTTTATATTTTTGTATAATTATTCAGAGTATTTTAATTGACACCTGTGAAGAGTTTATACATTAAAAAGGGTTTCTATATGCAGAATGATTAAAATGAAAAAACATTTTTTAAAACTTCTGCACAAACTACTTTTTTTACGGTTTTGCCAAATATCCAAATTCGAAACATTTTTTTCGATTTTTTTTCACATGATACATTCGAAAACATGTTTCCTCAGATGGTTGATTGATTTTTTTAATAAAAATATGTTTTGATTGTGCGTACGGGTAAATCAAAATTTTGAGAAAACTGAAAAATTCGCCTTTTCTATTTCTGGATAAGACACGCCCACAGACATTCGAGTTTTAAAACATGTTTTGACGAGAATAAAAACAATTCATTCTACACTTTATAAAGCTGGAGAATATATTTAACTTATAGTGAAATCAAAATGTAATTTTCTGCATGTTGTGATATGTATTCAGAAGCTTGTTTACAACTTTTAGAAAAACGGGTTTTCAAAAATATCGATTTTGGTGTTTAAATTTATTTTTCAGGTTCAAACATATCTGTTTTCAATTCGAACTAAGGGTTGTATAATAGATACGCATGTAGAAATACACGGATATATTTTTTGAAAATTTTATCGAGCTTAATTTCATGCGTAGAAAACAATTTGTTAAGCGATGTTATTGAAAAATATAGAAATTTGTGCAGAAACTTTAAAAGGTCTTTCAGAAAATGTTCTACCGCATTCAAACGAAGTGTGAAAAGCAAATTTTAATGATTGGCTTTTGATGTTGATATATTAAGGCAGGATATGTGTGAAAATAAAGTTTGTTTATGCATCCATTCCCAAATGGCAGAGCTGCAAAGTTGTGCCCATACTTTCTGGGACACCCTATAATGGGTAAAATTTTCCTATACTACAGAAACTATCTATTAGCAAGAATGAATGATATTAATCTACAATATAACAATAATTCAGCTTGCAGACATGCAGGGATGTACTTTTTTTTGACAACTTTTATGAGTTTTGGTTGAGCAATGCAAAGAAATGCACATGTTGTGAAGATTAATAAGGATTATTTGATAACTCAAAACACTTTCACGTTTGTGTATCGCAATGATCACCTCCATCTGCTTGTGCTAAAGCTTGCTGGAGGTATATTCTATCATATACATATTGATAGTTACAAATTTTTAATGTATTACAAATGGTACACATGATGCTCACTTATAATGTTAACTTTCAGCATAAAATCACACTAGAATCTACAAGAATGGGCACAGACTGGAGTGTGCCAATTATAGAGGGATTCCTCTTTTAAATTCGGCGTATAAGATGCTGTCGCGTGTCCTACAAACTGCGACCTCTTGAGGAGTCCTTCGTCGGCGAATACCAGGCTGGTTTTCGTGACGGCCGATCAACGACGGATCAAATGTTTATCCTGCGGAGCGGATAATCCTAGATAAATTTCGGGAATATATCAGGCAGACTCACCATCTGTTCATTGATTTTAAAGCAGCGTACGATTCAGTGAAAAGAAATGAACTTTGGCAGATAAAGTCAGAACATGGTTTTCCGGCGAAACTAATTAGGCTGATACGCGCAACGCAAGATGGATCAAATCAAGTATTCGAATCGCGGACGAAGTGTCTACGTCGTTTGGGACCTTGGATGGATTGAAGCAGGAGGATTAGGCCGTCCCTTATTTTGCAAAAAAAAAAATGATATAAGTTGATCGTGTCAAAATTTGAAGTCCGTATCTCAAGACTAAGTGGTTCCTCAAGGGACCTAAAATTGTCAAAAAAGGTATGGGACCAAAAAAACATGAATTTTTTTTCGACAAAACAAATACGCCATTCTACTAAAACCGATGATTTTAGGACCCTAGTGATTGGTCCCGTAACTTGCACACGCAAACAAAATTCGCTTTGTATAAGACGCTGATTCTTCCGGTTGCCCTCTACGGTCACGAAGCGTGGACGTTAAAGGAGTTTTTGAGCGCAAAGTGCTGCGGACAATTCTCGGTGGGAAACAAGAAAATGGAGTGTGGCGCAGACGCATGAATCACGAGTTGTACCAAGTGTACGAAGATGCGAATATTGCGAAACGTATAAAATACCACGGCAGACTTCAGATGGCTGGACACGTAGTGCGAATGTCGGAAGAAAGAATAGCGAAAACAATATTCAGCAGAGAACCCGGTAGAGATAGGCGACTTCGTGGGCGGCCGAGAACTCGCCGGCTGTACGCGATTGAAGAAGATCTACGATCCCTACGTTCGGGGAAACTGGACGAACATCGCCCAAGACCGACGAAGATGGTGCTCTGCTATACGCTCGGCGTTGGAGTAAAGTTACTTTGTAGCCAACAAGGTATCAAGGTAAGGTACTTCTAGTATTTTCCATAAAACCCTTCTGGGACTCATCCAAAATTTTGCAGCAGGTGTTCCTTCTAAAACTTTGGTTTCAAATACTTACAAGCAATTTTGCTAGATTTTGTTTGTCTCGGTATTTCCTCCAGGATTTCTTACTGCGTTTCCTCCAATAATACCTTCTAGGAATCCTCCAAGAATTTATTCTATGAATCCTCTAGGAACTACTTCTGAGTGTCCTCGAGGAGTTGCTCACAGGAATCTGCCAGTTTTTGTTAAGCAAATCCTCCTAAAGTTCTTCGTGGAGCCCTCCTGGTGTTCCTTATAGACATTTTCCGTGAGTTATTTCTGGGAATTTTCCAGAAGTTTTCTGAAAATCTTCCTGGAGCTCCTTGTGGGAATCCTTCAGAAGTTCTTTCTAGGAATGCTGCAAGAGTTCTTTCAAACAATTCTCTAAGATTTCCGTGTAGGAAACCTGCAGGGTTGATGGAATTTCTTTAGAAGATCTTGGAAAAAATCTGAGAATGACTTAAATAAAAGCACTTTTATGTCTCGCCCATGGCTAAATATTGCCACACAAATATCAGAAACCTGCAACTCTTGTTGTCAACAAAGAAATTATCATGTTTCTGTAACAATATGCGTTGCAAAAAAAAATCTAAGAGAAATCACCGTACATGTAAGAATCTTCCTAATGTGTTTCCATTGATGTAGGTACCTACTCGAGTATAATGATTACTTGCTGATGTAATGCAAACAATTACGGTGCCTCGGTGGTCGCGGTCACCGATATGCACGTTCATATTTGATGACGGTTTTATATTGATTTTATTACTTTTACGGAAAGGCACACAAACATTATAACGACACCGAGGGACTGTCTGATACGATAGTGCTCACACTCGGCGGATTGTTTGCCAAACGGCACTGCACCGATACCTACACCTGTCAGGTGAATGCTGAAAGAAAGCAAACACGAGCAAGTTCGACCAGAATACAAACATCCTTGAGGGAATGAGGTCACTGGAAATGCCTAACCAGGAAAGTAATTGAAAATCTTGTTTACAAATAGCGCACATGCAGATGGCCGCACAATCGGATTAATCTCTATCGACCTTCAATGATATAGCAAGCTGAACTAACTATGCTTCACAACACAACAACACTACATAGTACGCAACGAAGGAGAAGTTTCAAAGATGTTTGCGAGCGAACTTTATCACAATTTCCCGTGGTGAAGATTGTGATTACTCACTGTTTCTATAGAACACAAGCTTTCTTTGTTCAAAGTGAACGCAAACCAGTCCAAAATCGGAAGATTATTGCATGTGACCAAAGCACTGCACTATCATCTGCATTCTACAGAAATAGCTTTATCTTTGAATTACGTAAACGAAAATAAAAATCTGAATCTCAAATCTATCGATTGAACTAATGAAATTGAATATTCCCAGTCTGCATCTAGACGTCACAGCCAGAATCGCTACTGAGTGGAGGTCAACAGCAAAACAACATTCCAGTTTCGTACAGTATAAATACTGATAAATCCGTCTTCCCATGAGCCACATCTGCACATCCTCCTCAGTCGGAAACCAGCAAAACGAAACGGTGGGTAGCAAATAACAACACAAAACAGTATCGATCCCGTTTCGGGCTCTGCCACCCCCCACCTACAGAGCAGACCGTGCAGGCCAGGCACACATCGACCGTCCATCAGCGAGATGAAAATTTTCCTCACACACATGATGACGATTTTCACTAGCAGAATACGGCCATGAAATGGGCGTTCATCCGTAGAATTTCACAGTTCCTGCGATCGCCACACTGCACACTTACTTTTCGGAACAAATTGGCAGCCATAAGCTTAACTTTTACACACTATTTTTGCGAAAAACAAACCGATAAACGGGAGTTGTTATTTTCTTCTCCACTTCACTACACGAACGCAATCAATGTTTTGTCGTCCGTCCGTCCGTTGTTCGTGATGCGCTTGGTGTGTGTGCGTGTTATATTTTGACAGTTCGCTAGGATGTGTTTGTGACATCGTATAACAAAAACAAAGCAATGACGTCATGATTGTCTCATTACATTGCTGACCTTAAAATGTATGGACATTGTTCAGAGACATGGAACGAATCAATCGTTGGGACAAGAGATTGATTTCGGTAAACGGTGCACGGTAAATTTAAGCTGTTAGTACACAGGGTCCACTATTAAATTTTGGACAAAATTTTGTCAAATAAAAAAATACTGAAACATCTTGTTATGGATCAAACTTTAATTAGCGTACCACACCCTAAACTTTTTTCACAGCTAAAAAAAAAATTTTGCTGATTTTTGCTGATTTTATCGGGGCAGCAGTGGACGCATCTGTTGAATAATAACACAATTTATGAATTTCTGCAAGTTTGAAACTTCTTTCAAAAGAATATTATGCTAAAAAACTTACCAAAGATTCGGAAAAACTTCAACTCGACCAACCGGCTGCCATTTTGAGCAAACAATCAAAACAAGACTGGAAGTGTTGCTAGATTTAATATTGCACGAAAATGATTGTGATATGGCATCTTTTTGTGTAATTTTCAACACAGTCAGCGTAAGTTGCAGCTGTTTGTGTGTAATATTCACATTCACTTGATGTGAAAATTACACAGATTTTGTGTAAAGGAGCTTGGTGGTTCTGATTATGTGTAATATTTAGTCCGATGTAAAATAGCATCGAACTTGTGTGATTTTGTATCTGAAAATCACGCTTACATCGGTGAATCGGTACATCGGCATCAATTACATCGATGCATATTACATTACTTCTTTCTGTGCGGGAACTATTTATAAAATGCATTTCAGGCCAAACATGTCTAAAGGTCCCATCTGCAGAAGAGAGGCTCTCTTTGGTTTCCCTCTCTTTCGTTAATATCTCAGGTGTTTATTTGTATTATGATCAAGGGGCAGATCACTCTTTGCATATGCATTTGATTTGCATCTAATGCATGAAAATGCATTTTTATGTTTTTTCATCAACTTAGCATTGAAATACATACGCGAATGTCAAACCGAAAGTGTTCAAAACATAAAAACTCCGTTGTGATGGATAGGATCATAGGATCTATATTTGCCAATTTATTGTTTGCAGTTCAAACATGAATTTTGGACCACAATCGTGAGTATTAACTAGGCTCCCGAATAAAACGATATCATACGACTGTGATACAGTAAATCATTTTCTGATTATTCGTGGAATCAGAAAATGGATCATAAACTGATGATTATGTGAATGATATTAATGATACCAGGAATCATATCCAGAGTTTGAATGATAGACCGAATGGGTTGTTAAGTATCGTTACCATTCAAAAACGGCAATTTTCACGAACAAAAATTTCATCAAATTATACACGTTATAATCACTTTATCATTGATTTTATGATACACTGAATAATGAAAACAAAAACTGAAATATTCCACAGCTCTGCTTTACCGACTTAAAAAATGATACACCCCTGCTGCAGATCCATCTTCTGTCAAAGCTCGTGACGTCATCTGTTGTGTTTATTTTGGTGCTGCAGGAATTTTTTGTTACACAGTTGGGAATTGAACTGTTGGCTGCTGCTGGGCTGATGGTGACTCCGTTTTATTTTCTCGTGAGGTGTTTTACTTGTTGGACCACATCGACAATGTGCTCGCGAGTGTTTAGAAGGTAGTTTTGTAAAGTTTAAAAGTTGAAGTATGCAGAGAACGATACGATGGTACTTTTGTCTTGGGCCTCAATGCGGGTCGCACACTACTTTGTTGTTTCATGAAAGGTGAGTTATACTTAGGTGATGACCTGCAAACAATCAGGAATGCATTATTGCAGTACAAAGAGATAGTTACTAGTTAGCAGACGATACACAGGGGCGACAAAATATGCTGCGGAGTGATCGAATTGCAGCCCGTTGTGCGGTTTCCATGACCACTACCATGCGCATAGCATACACTAATTGTTATGCAACTCCTCTGCATCCGTTTAACCCAAGCTGTTTACCCAAAACCAGTAAATTTGGGCAAATCGAACCATTCAAAATTGTATATTTATCATTGAGTGTGTCATTATCATTTGTTCTATGATATATGAACAATATTCAAAAATCCTATTTTTATAGTTTACATCATCTAATCATTGGGCAATCATTACTTGTATGATTATCATTCAGTGAATAGAAAGCTTATAGTATGCACGATACCACGAATTGTAAAAATCTATTCGGGAATACTTAAAAAATGAGTAAACATGTCGTTTTAATTAATGCTTGATCGAATTATGCAGAAATTGAGATAGGCCTTTAGGAGCCTATTCCGAGGGGCGAGCTAATGAGTTTTTGGTTTCTTAAACTTTAATGATAATCGAAAAGAATTTCTATTTCATATTTCTTTAAAAAAAAGAATATGTACAATTACTTCGAAATAAATGCAAAACATCGGTAATCTTTATTTTGTCGATCATTGAAAGCGTTTTGTGCTTGCTTTTGGTCCAGGTGGTTTCATAAACATCTATATTTTCACTTCACCGACTAAAAATGGGTGAAAATAATTATTTCTCGCATTGGCCATATATGTATCTTGCAAAACGTATCAGTTTTGCTCTAAATGTGAAACAAATTGAAAAATTTTGCTTTTTGCTTCCAACCTAAAAATGATTAAAAAAAAAACAATGCGCACGCCCCTTGTGCTGCTGTCATTTCACCCAACTAGCGAATCGAATTCGTTGGTTGGGTGGAGGTTGTGGCTCAACGAGCGGGTTCCGACTGTAGTGCTGGACGTCCAGGGAGGGTCTGGCTGCGACCTGCTGGCTGGGGCAACTTTCTCAGAGAACATAGAAACTCTTAAACTGGAGTTAAACTGAAGAACCATATATAGAATGAGAAGTAATATTGAACAAAAAATAAAACAGTAAAATAGAATCTTTTAATATTAAGTGAACATCAGGCTAGTTCTTCACGCAGTAGGGAAAGATTGTTTTATTACTTCGGAAAAGTCAATGCCATTTTGGCAATTTGCTTACCATTCAATTGGCCTTTGATAATATATCTGAACTAGCATAATTGCCGAGCACATGATTCGGCCTAATAGGGAATTTATTACACCTGATACATGATACCTGTGGACAGAATCATCTAAAAGGTCTGCAGTTTGCACGAAAAATGCTGGGTAACGTTTATCTGAAGGAATAAAATATGCCTCATTTGCGCATGCCACCAATGCTCGTTAGCAATTGCCTAATTTCCTGTATTTCTTCTCCCTCGAGGAACCGGCCGGGCTAAACAAACCCGGTGGTTTTTGCCTGGGTTTTTGTTTCAATTATCGTATTACTATCAGTACATAACCGTCCTGCCAATAGTATTATCGAACGCTTATAGAATATTACTAGATCTTTGGGTGGCAAAAGTAAATTGATGTGTCGATGTGCTAGTCAATTAGCACTATTTGAAACTCGTGAAGATCGATATTGACAACTGCCCAGGCAACTGCCAACAGTCAATCATTGTAGTAAGCCATGGGTAGACAATTTATTAAATGAATGAATGAATGCATTCAAATGCATTTGAATGCAAACAATTTTGATGATGCATCAGATGTCCAAAGAGTGATCCACCCCTTGATTATGATTCACTCCTTGCATTGAACGATAGTCAAAACAATCGTCTTTTGAAATGTACTGCAAAAATAGTTGAAAAGTGTACCATTACATTGCAATAATGAATTAACTACATCGGCTGTTTTCCTACTCTCCGCATCGACCAATGTGGCGCTAGCTTCTATGCGCGAAAAATCGCTAAAAGTAAATCGCAAAAATATTGTATGGCGAATACCATCTAAAGGCAAATTCTTCAAAGTGGAACACATTATTCGAAAAAATATTTGGTAGTGGTTGTGCACAATGGTGACCACTATTAAGCCTACCAAATATTTTTTCGGGAAAAGCTTCGTATTTAAAGTAGTTCAAGTTTAGATGCATTTCAGGCCAAACATGTCTAAAGGTCCTATCTGCAGAAGAGAGGCTCTCTTTGGTTTCCCTCTCTTTCGTTGATATCTCAGCTGTTAATTTGTATTATGATTATCGCCTTGCATTGAACGATGGTCAAAACAATCGTCTTTTGATTTGTATTGTAAAAGTAGTTAAAAAGTGTACAATTACATTGCAATAATTGAAAGAGCAAGTGAACAAAGAGAGCCTCTCAATTGCAGATAGGACCTATTGAAATGTTTGGCCTGATTTCGCCATACAAAATTAAATTGATTTCTGCTGAACAACTGCGGCTGCGCGCAAAGCGGGTAGTCCATTGAAAGAGAACGTGAACAAAGAGAGCCTCTCAAATGCAAATAGGAAGTTTGTATGGGTTTTTTTTTTTGTTCGGGATGAACTATCATTTTATCGATTGAACTGTCATTCTATCCCCAAAAATAAAAACTGTTTTGTTTAGGTAAGGTATTGGAACGATATGAAATCACGTTATACTCAGAAAAATGAGCTCTTCCTATACACGGAGATAAATCAGGGCAGTTTAAATCAACAAACGCGTTTGTTGATTTACAAACTAAAAAAATAGTTGTTTCAAATTATAGTTTTGTTGTTTTTAATCAACGTTTTCAGTTTGAAACAAACCAGTCAATTAGTTGTTCCTACAAATATACACAACAACTAGCATATTCCGTTAGTTTAACAATCGTGGCGGTTGAATCAAAATGACATTTGGGTTGGAGAAAAAACAACTAATATTATAGTTTGAAAGTTGATTCGAACAAACCAAACTTTGGTTTGTTACATTTTTTCATCGTCAACACAGCCGTTCGATCATTATCATCATGGCTGACTGCAATGTACGTTCGCGTTGAAAGTGCAAAAAAGTGAGTTTTCTATTAAGGCGAGACTGGAAGCATTTCCTCATTTTTTTGGTTTTTGATTTTTATAAAATAACAAAGCAATATTTTCAAAATCGGGTTTCGTTCACATGTAGGGTATGGATCAAGGTACCAAGGATGTGATGGATCAAGGATAGATACGTATCTTCTGAATTTTTTGTGGTGGAAAAAGTTTTCCATTTTTGCAGAAACCATTTTTTGTGATTTTTTATTCAAAAATGGTTTCTGCGAAAACGAAAAACATTTTCCACCACGATAAAAAATCAGGAGATACCTTGATCCATACTCTACATGTGCACGAAAACTGATTTTGAAAATATTGCTTCGTTATTTTATAAAAAATCAAAAACCAAAAAGTGAGGAAATGGATCCAGTTTCGCCTTAAGTGCCACCCTTGAAGGTAAGCATCTACGAATCATATAAATAAATATTCAAATAGGTAGCTGTATCTATAGATATAGATATAACATTTAATCCGTTGTAGATCCTAACATTTGGACATGTCTTCGCAAAAAGCTGGTGGCTAAGAGCAACCCCATGAAACGGCTGTCATCCACATACAACTGGATTGAAGCCAAAAATATGGTGCTGGACGTGGTGCTAATTTGAATCGGCGGTTGCATAAGGCTGAAAACACAGTGAATTTTTCTTTTGGAGCAGGTGCGACATTCAAATTTAATTGACTTAAGTGTTGTTTTAAATGGGTTAAATGTATTTTCATACTTGTGCATCTTGTAAATTTAACAAAGAACACGAAACCCATTGAACAATTATGTGGAAATGATCGTTTTTCGCTCACGAATTTATCTTCGCACGACAAAGTTCGCTTCCGCACGTAGCAGATTGGCCAGCAGACTGAAATTTCGTAAACAAACCTGTGGCGCCCCACCAAAGGCGGCGGCTTCACGAACTAACGCTTTCTTCAGGGGGTTGGCCCGTTGGGAGAAATCGAGTTCATACTATTATGTGTTGCTTTCATAACAAAACGCGCTGCGAACTTCCAGTCGGCATTTCTGAATCATCGCAACGAATCAATCACCACCTCAGCTGCTGTTTGTGTTAGTGAGATCAGAGAAACGACTGCTGATTGGCTGCGACGGCTCTGGCGACGGTTTCATCCGCGACGAATTCAAATCGTCGCGTTCGATAAGGGGGGAAACCGTCAATATCATCACCTGATGGAAAAGTTCTAGATTGAGTTTAAATAAGGGCGAAAATAACATGAGAGAGTTCTCTTCATCGACTCTCTCTTCTTCAAATTAAAGTGACAAGATGCAAGTATGGTTTCACTTTTTGGTCGTAAATCACTAGGTTGTGATGCAATCTAGCGTCTAAGTGTAAAAAAGTTCGATTGAATTTGCATCTTGTCACTTTAATTTGCAGAAGAGAGAGTTGATGAAGACCCGCATAGAAAAATACTATTCATGGCATCGTTCATATTATACGATATCCATTGATGCAATGATAACAATACAATCTGTATTCGTTTTATGCTGAAATGATAAGGATTGAAAAAATCAAATTATTCAGAATTGTTCTAGTATCATTGAACAGATCATAATGATACGTTGAATGACGAATCAATAATTTTTAATAATCGGGTGAATCAAAATTACAGCGACAAAAATACCGTTTCGGCTATTTTTTTCACTATATTTGGTATTTAATGGCTAAATTAAGACATCATCATGTTATTATTCATTGTTATCTTATTTTCAATGCCGTAATTTAGCATTTTTGGCACAAACATGTGTATCACTTCTTATCCACCACGATTACGTGCATGTACTAGCACTTCCCCGACCGCGAGCGTAGCTCCAAAATCCCTTGGCAGCAGCAGGTTCTATTCATTTTAGGAATCAATGCCACAATCACGAAACTAACTGTAGCGCTGTCAGTTTCAGTATCTAGTTATGACGACTGATAACTGCTGCCGTTACTGGTTTCGGTGAGCCGTTGCAACCAGCTAATCACTACAGGTCACTTGATAACTTACCTCCCAATGCGGTCAATGCTGGTGAAACGTAATCTAGGAAGATCCTTTCCTCTTGTCCGGCCTCCCACGTACAAGTTTATAAATTCGGAAGTGTTTTGATCGAAGTTTTCACTTCTTGAACCTGTACTACTTTGATATACTCGCGACCACCAATTCAATTTGGTCTAGTATGTAGACACCGAGGCAACGCGCGAGAAGCAAGCACTAACAACACGGTTCGATTCCCGATCCAGCAAACTAAAAAACACCACGAATGTAAACAACGATTCATATAATGATACAAAAACTTGACAGTGCCCAGCAAATGCTCGCAGGGGTGTATTTTTTCTGGTCGACAGAAAATTTCATGAAATATTTCCATTTTGTTTTAATTATTCACTGTATCGTAAAAAATATGATAAAGCGATTATAGTATGAATAATATTGCTAAAATTTTGTTCGAGAAAAATGGCATTTTTGAATGGTAACGATACTTAACAACCCATTGGGTCTATCATTAAAACTCCATAAATGATAACAGGTAGTATCGATATGATTAATTGTATCATCGATTTATAATCCAGTTTATGATTACACGAATAATAAGAAAATGATATCCCGTATAACTTATGTATGATATTGTGGATTTACCGGCTACTTGTATTCTACCGGTCACTTCAGTATGGCCTCCAAAGTAGCCGTTTTATAAAAAGAGTAACTTAAAAATGTTTTTAAACATTTTTATTGTATGCGCTATTCCTCGTTGCCACTAGCTATTCAGCGACATTCATTTTTTGACAATCAAGTTGATTTTTATATGAAAACGGCTACTTTGTAACGGCTACTTAAGTAACCGGTAGAATACAAGTAGCCGGTAAATCCACAATACCGTTTTATTCGGGGAGAACTCTCTCATGTTACTTTTGCCCTTATTTAAATCTAGAGTTGTGTGATATTACAAAAGTTAAGCAAAAACGAAAACACCATGGAGTAGTTTTAAGCAAGCGTGTGTAGAAGAATTTTGATGCGCGCAAGCTAATTTTGAAATATTTCATCATAGAACGCAGCCACATCGTTCCGTATCTCTGTTTCCAGGCAACATAAAAAATTAACAAAAGAAAAAGCAAGGCAAGGCGCCGTGTGGCAAAAAATTATCATTCTGCAAGTGAAAAAGTTCCTGTTTTGCCGTAATAAATCTATTTTATTTGTGCCTAAATGGAGTGCGACAATGCTAGGAAACCGTTCTACCAGCTTCCAAATGAAGTAAGTACGAAAATGAGGGCTTTCGTCTCACGATGACTGCTAGGGTATGATTCGGTTCGGTAAGGGAGGGTAACTGGGGTAACTTCGCCAAAGACCGGTCGAATGACCAATGGTCGACAGGACTTTAATTTTGACAGACATTCATTTAATTTTCTATAATTTATCAAAAATTATGAAAATAAGCTGGCCTCTGTGGATACAGTAAACTCTCGTATTGTGTGATGGATGTATACACATCTGGCCTAACATTTGAAAAGGGCCTGTCCTTTTGCAAACAAACATCCTTCTGTCTTTGTATGGCTCATCCATTTCAACAATATCTTTTTTCAACATCTTCACATTACTTTGTTAGGATCATTAAAAACGTTCATATTAGTCCTGTATTCCGTTGCACAACGCAGTATTTCAGGCCGAACATTTCAATAGGTCCTATCTGCATTTGAGAGGCTCTCTTTGTTTACTTTCTCTTTCAATTATTGCAATGTTATGGTACACTTTTCAAACTATTTTTGCAGTACAAATCAAAAGACGATTGTTTTGACCATCGTTCAATGCAAGGAGGCAATCAAAATACAAATAAACAGCTGAGATACTAACGAAAGAGAGAGAAACCAAAGAGAGCCTCTCTTCTGCAGATTGGACCTTTAGACATGTTTGGCCTAATTTCGTCTGTTTGTCTTTGCCTATTCCGTCGACAGACAGCTTGATTCCTGTACAGCGCTACGTATACGTTGTACAGTGGTCCAGAATTGAAAATACCTGGCAAAAATGGCCAAATCATAGTAGTCTGCTAGTTTTAGCCTATATGAATGTAATTTCTTCAAACAAAATTGATGTTTTTCATACAATTTTACTATATACACATATCATCATGGCGCTATTGTGTTGGCAGCTCTTGGCAGTTGCATTTTTTTTTAACCGATTCTGCATACATAAACGAGCATTTGAACGGAATCTCCCCGCGGGGAGTAGCGGGGAGCGATTTGTAAGACACTTTGAAGTCAAACTGTAAGAATTTCTCGTACTAATGACATGTAATGTCAATTTTGAAGCCAAAAGTGTTATTTTAATCTCTTGCTCCATTGCAGATGTCTGATATAGGGGTAGGCGGGGCAATATGGGCACCCTAAGGTTTTTGCCAACTTTACCTGGCAAGATGTAAAAAAAGTTTAGTTTTTTAATACATGTATCCTTTTAAAGTCTATTTAGCATCTATTGCATAAGAATGCTCAGGAAGAAAAATGATTTATCCACTTCAAAAAATGTTATGAAAAATGTTAGTTTTTCATGACCGTCTTCAAGCATACGGGGCAGAATGGACACCCCCATGGGGCAATATGGACACCATGAGACTTTTACGAATTTCGTACATTATCTACACCTATAAAGTCATTTCATTACAAAACAACTATTATGGATGAATAATACGCCGAAGTAGTTCATTTTTGTTCAGATCATTTAAATTCAGGCTGTTTTGGATAAAGCTTCATTTTTCTCGGCATGTACAGCTGTGCCTAGAACAACTATTTTCCACTTCTGTCGTTTTTTGACCAATTTGTTTCACCCTATGTCTACTATAGTGAACATTTAACCGAAAATATACTGAAATCGAAGAATTTGGTTGGTTTGTGATTTAGGTTATATTTTTCCCTTGCCGCTTCTTTCAAAAAGGTGAGTGTCCATTTTGCCCCGGCAGCAGAAGATATTTCCAAACTTGATTTTTGATATAAGAAAGAAGAAAATATAAACATGTTAAGGAGAAACTTCAGAGAATACAAACATGGCTGCCACAATGGCCGACTTGGACCCCTACTCACGTTTTCAAGAGCACCAATCTTGAAAATTTGTAAACATATGCTCTCGATTAGTAAAAGCTGCCTCTTTTTGGAAGTGAGCAAAGCCAGGAAAAACAAGTGCGGCTTGGCTCGATGCTTTGTTCGTTAGATTTGTGCCTCTAAAGTTTGTATGAAAAGTTGCAAAAGGATTTCTTGATGTTTCACCTTAAGCATGTAGATACAGCAAAACTACTTGCATGTGTTCTAGAAATATCAGGTTTTAATCGACCTGTAATAAATTAATCACTAAATCTTATTTTAGATGGTGTAAAAATTATAATTTCCGTGCACAAAAAACGGAGGACGCAATTTTTTCGAGTAAAATCAAGTATAATTTTAATTTTGAATGTTTATTTCCTGAAACTACGTTTTAGACAAATGGACTATATTCTCCATTCATTAAAAGTTCAAAAAAGTTCGCATATTTCAAAATATTGAGGGTGTCCATTAAGGTGGCCCACACTTATATGAAAAACAAAAAATTCAAAAAAATGCCAAGTCTTACCTCCTCAATCAGTTGTTTTGGACTCCCAGAAGCTACGTTCAAAATTTGAACAGAATCGGTTGAGCCTAAGGGGGCGCTCAAAACGCTTGAAGTTTGTATGGGAAAACTTGGCCAAATGTATGCAGAAATTTTAAGTTTTCGAATTTTGCCGCTAGGTGACGCTGTAAGCGTTCAATAATCAAACCCTTTGGTATTATTGTAGGTAACTATATGCCAAACAACTTTGTCGAAGACCGCAATGTGATCCAACGTCTGTGAAAAAAGTTATACCCTAGGAAAAGTGAGGATAAACTTTATTGTTATTTTTCCAATACATGTAAAGGAAAAATATCAATAATGAAATCTCAATACTTTGCCTCACTTTGCCTAGGGTATAACTTTTTTCACAGCCGTCGGATCACTTCGCGGTCTTCGACAAAGTTCTCTGGCATATAGTCACCTACAATAATACCAAAGGGTTTGATTATTGAACGCTTTCAGCGCCACCTAGCGGCAAAATTCGAAAACTTAAAATTTCTGCATACATTTGGCCAAGTTTTCCCATACAAACTTCAAGCGTTTTGAGCGCCCCCTTAGGCTCAACTGATTTTGCTCAAATTTTGAACGTAGCTTCTGGGAGTCCAAAATAACTGATTTGGGAGGTAAGACTTGGTATTTTTCGAAATTTTTGTTTTTCATATAAGTGTGGGCCACCCTAGTGTCCATTCTGCCCCAGGTGTCCATAATGCCCGCCTACCCCTACACAAGAACTTACAAATAAACTTTTGAAAGCAATTGTATTACTTATATCAATAGGCTTTTGTAGTGGTTGAACTTGTTTGTGTTCTTTATAAAAAAATTCAGCACTTTTCCCATCAGCAGCTATACAGTGCTGTAACAAGATACAAAATCAATATTTCCAATTTTTTTAAATGCCACACACTAAGATTCAGATGTTCCAGCTCAGTAATTTTTCACTGAGTTCAGTATTTTAAGTATATAATTTTTTTTTTTTCAGAAGTTTGTAGGGATTGGAAATGGAACATCCTAAAGTAACTCCTCAAGAAACCAATACATGAAACCTCGTCATCATGTGATCGAAAGATGTTATCCATCTGGATAACAGGGCACATTTATGTTATGTGTTGTGCTGCGTCAATTTGTGATGTTCCTAATTTGTGCATTTGTAAGGTTCTATGTGTCGTGATGTATTAATCCTTTGCAATAATTTATTTTTTTTTAATTTTTGTTAACAGTATTTAGCGCAAAAGACCGCCAGCCTTGTCAATACATCGATAATATTTATTTAGAAATGCTGTAACAAAAAAAAAAGTGGCGGAACACTACAAATGCCTCGCGCTTCACGCTAAGCGTTAATATAACCGAAGTAAATTAGAACCTTACTATTGCTCATTTCATCCTCTGCATTCAGCGAAAAAAACTAACGAAATTTATCAAAATACCTTAGGGTTCATTCAAATATTACGTAATGCAAAATAGGACATCTTTAGACTATAGACACTATAGATTCCATAGACTCGCGGAGGCGTAGACAACTGTAGCCAAACGAACTGTCAGTTCGTGTAGCCAAACGAGCATGACGTCACGATTTCAATAGCGATAATGGATTACGTGACGTCATATTTGCTCGGTACACTTTAAATTCACGGTAAAACACACTAAAATCGTATTGCTCAACCATGTCTCCGCGAGTCTATGGAATCTATAGTGTCTATACTTTCACGTTATAACTTTTGTATGGAAGATTTTGAAATTTTGTATGAAGTGTAACACAGCGCTAGACCCACTCTTTCCCCCCCATTGCGTTACGTAATATTTGAATGGGCCCTTATGTTTTTTTGCTATAAGTAAAAATTATGGGTGTCATAAGAATACCTTATGAAAATTGATCGTACTGGTTATGACAATTTCATAAGATATTGTTATGAAAAAAAATCTTAAAATGATGCAGACTGGATTCGATCCATGGACGTTGGGATCACTAAGCTCGTCTATAACCCCCTCGGCTACCGACGCTTGAGAATACAGCTTCCGCTCGATAACTGGGTTTTGACGACAGTTCAGTTAGCGAGCGTCGCTCGATAACTGAACTAAGCTTCCGGAGCCGGAGGCTATTGTTATAATTTGTTTTGTTTATCAATTTGCAAAATGTGAGGTCAGATTTCGTTTATTTTTGACAGACAACTGCTTTTTAACTGAACTTTGGCCCAGTTGTCGAGCGCCCAGTTAAAAAGCAGTCCAGTTAAACAACAGCCATTTATCGAGCGGATGCTGTACCATGTTGCTAAACATATATAAAAGCCAAGCTCTGGGATTTTGCGTCATAGAGCGACCTTATGAAATTCATTCTAATCATTATAAATAATTTAAAGGCTATTTCATAAGTTAGGTCTTATGAAAATTTTAAGTTTAGTTGGCTGAGTGTGTATCGAGCCCCACATTTGGGAACTTTGATGCACGCTAAGAAAAAATTACTCTAAAATCAGCAAGATTCACACAAAACTGAACTAAAATGGAACAGCTCAAAAAATGAGAAAATTGCATTTCCGAAAAACAAAATGGAACATTCATAATTGAATTTTATTGGCTTTTCTCGGTGAACTTAATACTACTCAAAGAAGGAGGGAGTAACGAAAGTAATGAAAGAAACGGTGGATAGAATCGCAAGTGTGCGACGAGAGAAATTGAATAGAAGTTGAAAATTAACAGAGGGCCATAATTGAACAACACAATCACAACGACGACCCCTTTGCCTAACGTTCTCGTGTTGAACGGCTAGGTACTAGTAGTTTGATGATGACTACTAGCCCTAGACAGGCAAAAAAATCGTGGTTGTGATCTGTTAAATGTTGTTCGGCTTTGCTTTCGGTTCTATCGATCTGTGACACTTGTTCAGAGATTCATATCGAGCGAACGTGTGTGAGCGTTGGTGATCTTCTATTTTTAGGCGACAATGGCGTCTGCCACGTCAGGTTGCAGATCAATGTGGGGAAGGGGCAGGAAATGATGATTGCAATCGTATGTATCCACATCAGACCTAAAACAGCGGCCGTTCTTTCGTTGCAAACCCGCTCGTTGCAACGCCTCAAACCACCAAACCAGTCATCCTCAGGAGACATCCTGATTCGGGCAGAAATTTTATAAGATCGTCTACATTTTGATGTCCGTGCTAGGGGAAAGCTTATGCCTTGCGTGTTTGCACTGGACCGTTGCCCGAAACGGGAGCGGGACATTTGGCATAAAGTCATTTGGCATAAGGTCGTTTGGCATAAGGTCACTTGGCATAACGGTCATTTGGCATAATGGACATTTGGCATAACCGAAATGCACCCTACTTTATTATGCCAAGTGTCCATTATGCCAAATGACCGTTATGCCAAATGACTTTATGCCAAATGACCTTATGCCAAACGGCCTTATGCCAAATGACTTTATGCCAAATGACACAGACCCGCCCGAAATTGCCTGACTATAGGTACAGTCGGAACCCGCTCGTTGAGTCACAACCTCCACCCAACCAACGAAATCGATTCGCTAGTTGGGTGAAGTGACAGCAGCACAAGGGGCGTGCGCATTGTTTTTTTAAATCATGTTTAGGTTGGAAGTAAAGAGCAAAATTTTTCAATTTGTGTTACATTTAGAGCAAAACTGATACGTTTTGCAAGACACATATATGGCCAATGCGAGAAATAATTATTTTCACCCATTTTTAGTCGGTGAAGTGAAAATATAGATGTTTATGAAACCACCCGGACCAAAATGCAAGCACAAAACGCTTTCAATGATCGACAAAATAAAGATTGCCGATGTTTTGCATTTGTTTCCAAGTAATTGTACATATTGTTATTTTTTTATGAAATATGGAATAAAAATTCTTCTCGATTAAAAGTAAAGTTTAAGAAACCAAAAACTCATTAGCTCGCCCCTCGGAATTACAGATTGGTTGTCATTTTCAGTTTGACATTAAATTATGACATCCAGGTACTTTTTAGTTGGCTGACAGCTCAACTAACGGAGCCCCAACTAAAAAGCCACCCAACTATTTAGCCCCCAACCAGCGGGTCATGACTGTAAATGCTAATTGATTTCAGGGACAGATATACAAAACACAGTGTAGTTGGTAGGGCTGGCTCACCAACACTTCCGGTCCGCTTTAGTGCTTTATGCATCATTGTGGCCAGGTGTTGTTCTAGTTTTTCCAACTGTATTGTGAACCATGAGCGGTGATCCTTGGCATTTTTGTGTAAATTGGGGTACTCGAAATGTTGATCGATCACCGATTATTGCTGGCAGATGCAGTGGAAAGTTTGTCTTAATACGTATCAATCGTCTCTGACAAACGAGAAAAAACTGACCTCACTGATTACCTGTCTCTGACCCAAATTTGGTATAGAGTCTTCAGTCTCCGATTAATCGCTTCATGTTTGATGGAGGTTTTTAATCCAATGGGTTACATAGCCGCTATCCGAATGAAGAGAGTAATGTTCCGCGTAATATATCACAAATCAAAAGAGGTGCGGTACATTACGTGGAGCGGATATACTGAATTGGGTACCAGACCAAGTCCCTGCTGGGTGGCGCTAAATAGGTGAGCCATAGACAATAGAATCGTCAATGTCGTAGGGCATAGTATGTGACTATTGTCGAAACAACCCTATTTTTGGTCATTGTCCAACCAAAATCATAAGCGGCGTCCACTTATACTAAGCGCATAACTATGTTAGGGTCAAGATTAGGATGAAATCATTGGCAACATGTTATAACACTTTTTAGTTTGTGTAGTTAGTTAGTTGAACTAGAGTTAACTTTTCATTGAGGCATTTTCTGTAGGTTTATTCTGGATTACAATACATTAGCTGTCCTTTAACTGAATTATTTTATAACAGTAAACAACATTATCCCTTCTTGATAAAAGATGTATTAACAAAAGCATTTCAATGTGGACATAGAATTGCCAAACTATACATCTCATCAGATATTTTTCCGGTAGTAAATTTGGGGTGGAGAGTTAAAAATAGTTTTTCAATGTCAGACAAACATCACATGAACACAGCTACCAATGAACCAAACCTTCTCTACTGTCTTCTTATTTTGCCGCTTCCTATCCTCAATTGAACTTATCTGACACTAGTTAGGACTGTCTGTGGAAGATCCGGGTTTCTAATTCTGTGTAGGACTTGTTAAAACGGGATGCCTGATATGTACTGCGGACAAATGCGCTGGATTTACTGAGCAATCACAATTACTGTCGTACTAATCATATTAAATGCATGCTTTTCTACTTACATCCCGAGCATCGCCAACCGGCAAAGAGCACATGACGAAAAAACGCGAGATGGCCCTAACAAAAACTAGAAAGGCGATGAAAATGGTCACCGATGCAACGATATGGAAACAAAATAGATGAGAAATTATCGACCAAATCAAAATCTATGAACATATCGCTAATGTTCTTTATCATTCTTTCTTTTTTTTTTTTTGTTTTTTCAGCAACAAAATCGAAACCTCTCTACTATCTCTTCATTTCTGCCTCTTCCCATCCTATTCCCACATCTTCTTACATCCTCTACCCCATCTATTTAATGTATCTGACACTTGTTGGGACTGGTAACGCCAGCGCCTGCCTGTGGAGGATCCCGGTGTGCTAATTCGGTGTAGGACATGTTACCGGGGTGGCTTAGTAGGTCCACATCTGCCTACAAGCAGATGGGCTGACAGTTGTCGGCCTGGGTGTGGACTGAGCAATTACAATTACAATTACAGATATACAAACCACAGTGTAGTTCATAAAATTAACTGATAAAAGGTTCACAAATTACGAACGTAACAATGCCTCAACTAAACTAGAATCTACTCGTCTGGTTTAGTTCAAGTTTCGTTTATACAAATCTTCACAAAACTAACACTGTCTTCAATAAAGTTCAAATGTCTCCAAACGTCTTCCCACCTATCGCTAATCATCACAGCACTAGAAGAATTAATGAAGCTTTCTTTCAATTTCCATCCAATCAGGTATGGCTCGAGATTTTCGAAAAAGTGGACACGCCTCAACTGCGCGATTTGTCGCTCGTTTGCAAACATTGGAACAGTCTTGTTTTCAAACACATGTCGCATCGGTTCGTGCTGAGCTTCGACTTGGATCAGCGGAAGTATCCCAGACGAGGGATTGGTATGATACCGGAAAGGAACTACAAACATCTATGCCTCAAGTCGTTCAAGCTGGACAGCCCGGCCTATCTTTTGGATACTGTTAAACAGCTGGCTGCAAATTTGGTATCCCTAAAGCTGGAACTGGTTTCGCTGGAATGTCAGACGTTGGTGCAATTGTTGCCGATGTGCACAAAACTGACAGAACTGCAAATCAAGGCCAAATACTTCGAGTGCGACGAAACCCTTTACGAACCTGGGCCGTACCTCAAGGCGGTTCAATGTTTGAGTTTTGATATCGAGAACTACGTCTCGACGTTCAATCTGTTCAGCTTTGAGATGGCATTCCTGCGAATGTTTCCGAACGTACAGAAGCTAAAAATGGTCGTATATCGTCCGTTAGATCTTGGACTGCTCGTGTGGATGGCCCCTCGCCTGCAGAGCCTGAAAGCGACGGTCTATTGCGATGCAATCAACAATTTTCTGGGCGTGCGATTGCCAGTTTTGAAGCACCTAGATCTGACGCTATTGCAGCCGGAACAACAGTGGCGTAAAAGGAGAACATTCCAAGCGAAATCTTTTGGAGAATTCTTACTTGGTTGCGGTATGCTGAAGACTGCTTTACTCTCGTTTCGCTGTGAATACGACCAGCATCTGTTAACCACCATATTCACCAATCTTCCGTGGGTCGAAAAGTTACAGCTTTCTGGGGGTTTAGCCACCGAACGGTTCTCTTTGAACGGAATGGAACGTATGAAAGTTTTAAAGGTAAGTTAGATGTGTTTCTCGAGATACATAACCAATTAGCATGCAATTTCACTTGCAGGATCTCTCACTGCACTGCTTGCTCCTTTTCCAAGAGGAGCGACGTATCGTGCCGATGCCGACGGTGGAAAAATTTTCAGTGTGCTCATTCATCAGACCGAACCGATTCAGCGATGTTCTGAAACGATTTCCGAATCTGAAGACGCTTTCGTTCCGAATGCACGGCGATGAGCTACAGTCTATCCACGAAACGGTACCGCTGTTGGAGGAACTGTCGGTTGATATCGGTCGTGTCACGCCCGAAATGGTAAACCACATGCAACAGTTGGTTGGACTGAGGAAACTCACTATCGATGCACACATGATTGCCAGGGTAAGTTGCAATTGAAGACTCGAGTTGTATACCCTTGTTGGGCATTTATGGGGAGTTGGTTTAGAGAATATGTAAGTCAAAAAACGCGAGCATGTACAAGCGTTCACAATCTCTTCGTTAACTAGTTGGTTTCCGGGCCTTTGAACGAGTTTGTCGTTGGCCACACGAGGTTTGATCAACCTTTCGAATGGTGTGCAGCCCTGCCAATACGTACAGCTTCAACCGTGTGGTTATTTGAGGTTTGGTTCACCACATCTGTCATACCGTATTTTTTTTTTCAGACAAACTTCCGCTTGTTGCGAGGCGTAATAGCTCTGCCGGAGTTGAAATGCCTAACCATCAATACCAGATCAGCCATTCCTGCGAATATTGCCAGTTCAGTAGCCGGATGCAACAGTGCCTGCAAGCTCGTACTGAACGGAGAAACGGTTACTCCAGCTTTGAGGACTCGTCGATCTGGCGTGAAGCGGAAACAACCGGTAGCTGCATCGAGTCCCAAAATCAATCCCAACCAATCAGCGAACCTAAGTGTATCGTCGTCGATGGACGAGACCCAACCGTCAGAAAGCAGTGCCAGCACTAGTGGTTGCAGCAGCTTTCCGACTAGCTCTTCGGATATTAGCAATGTAAGTTTCCCTGTGGTAAGTTGTTCATCGGCCAACGAGAAAGGTTGTGGTGAAGTAGCACAGACGGTGGAAATAGTAGTAGCTAGTGGCGATTGCAGTGGCGCTGTATCGATCGTTGAAGCTCCAGTTGCCGCTGCTGAAAGTGGTGAATCGACGGTAAGCCTGCAGTCTAGCACCGACCGAAGCTGTTGATCCACATTCAAGTAAATTGTGCTCCTGTGGCAGTGGCTCGGCAATAAGTTTCTTTTTTGTGTAGAGCTGGTACATTTAGAGATGTGTGATTGATGTTCAGAAGATTATTTATGTTTTTATTTTGTAATGTTGTCTATCATTGTGATCTTTATAAATTTTTCAATTGTATATTTCATCGATAAAATTTGCTAAATTATAATTATGATCTTATGGGAAAAATCCTAAAGAGCCTAATATACATGATTCACGCAAACATAAATCTGTTTATTCGTTTACGTCTTTTTTTCCAATATTTTGTGGTCTGTGCTAATAGTTTCAGTAAAGTAATATATTGGATTACTGCCGGAAATGATGAAAATTCAGCCGAGTTATAGCATTGTTACCGTGAGGTGCCCATATTTCGAGCACTTAAGAATTCTCGAAGTTTGATAAACGACTGAAAATTTACCATAAAGTATATCAGATTAATTTCTTCAATAATGTTTAGTGCTGGCACTGTAGCTCTCAAGAAAAATATAAATTAGGCAACTTCACATTATACAAGATAGTTACAGCATTAGTTTTGATTTGTTTGAAAGTGCCAAATTTCGTGCACGGGTTCCAAATTTCGTTCAAAAAAGGTCCAAATTTCGCTCACTCTAAAAGACGTAAAATTCGCCACTATGTATTAATTTTGAAAACATAGCATACTCGTATAATACCCAAGAAACCATAACGTGTAGATAAAATCGATGTCTGTGACGAAATATGAGTGAATATTTGTTGTTTTCCATGTTTGTCCCGGATATTTACATTACGTTTTCCAAAAATGCTTCTGTAGATTTAAGGGTTATTGTTTTTGACGTTTGTTTTGCTCTTTTATTGAAATCTAAAATAAACAATATATTGTTTGCTATTTGAATCAAATGTTCACTAACTTTACTGATGGTCAGTAATGTGAATCAATTCATTTTTTTTAATTGTAGCTTTTTACCTTTCTATTATGTGCCATTAATAGGCACATTCCTCGGGAGGCTAGTAAAGTGTCGTATTCCAAATTTGTGTTCTGGCAATAAGGCTTACGGCAATAATTTACTTGAATGAAACTAGCGGCTGTGAGCTACTACTCCCAATGTTTGGGTAAATAAAATCATCCCGAGCTTACTTAGTATTCCCACATTTAAAAATTTGTTTATTTTTTTCACTTTGTACGTAATTTATGAGCAGTCCCTAGCTAATTTGAAACCAATCAAAATAGTTATTAGAACTATTATTAATAACCGAATCATGCGATGACTTTATAGTCAAAGTTATAAAAAAGAGTGCACGAAATTAGGGACCCATATAAATTGTGGGTTCCTAATTTCGCCAACAACATAAATGTTGAAACAAAATAAGAAAATAACATTTTTAAGTAATTTTATTCCGTATTATAATAAAACATATTGAATTGAAATAATCAAACATAAATTGGAATATTTACCTTTGATAGAGATCGAAATATTTGTTCACTTCCGTGAGTGTTGGTTTTCTCGTATCTCTGAATATGGCACCTGCTATTTGCATACATTTGCAATTTATTTTTCAATCTTTGACATAAATCAAATTTTTCATTTCTTTTTTTGTGAATTGAATTGAGATCAACTGCAGTTTTGAGGTTTTAGCTAATTTTGGATGATTCCGCTGTTAATTAGATAATTATGCTCTCAGATGTCAGAAGTTAACGAAGTTTGGGCCCGCACGAAATTAGGGCACCCCACGGTACAATACGTAAAAGACATCCATTAGCGCACGCTTCCCTACGTCGAGGCCATTTGTTTTCTGGATAAGGATTAAGGATGGAAAGGAAAAGCAGCACGATTATCGTCCAAGCTATCCACATAGCGGTATAGTCACGAGATAACACGAAGGATTTCGGGAAATGACGTACTTCCAGGTGTGTACCGGGTGTGAGATTCACTTTCCCTTATCTATGCTTCAAAGACTCGACCATTTCGTCCATGATAGTTAAAATACTTGAAAATGTCCGCGTTTGTGAGTATTTTGCAAGGTTGAAACCATTCATTTGCAAAGATTTACATTCATTTGCTATTATCTCAGTTCAGAAGCATGCTATCGAAAAACAATGTATGGATGAAATTAACCTTGTAGTTTTATCTGAAAGTTTGCCGAATAACATTGGGGTCGCACACGCATTCCAAAGTCGTGAGCGAGCTGTGAAGGCAACTTTCCACAGCGTGAATGAAATTTACATTCATCGCGTGGAGAGTTGCCTTCACAGCTCGCTTACGACTTTGGTATACGTTTGCGACCCCAATGCACACTGGGCCACGAGCGGGATCTAGCAAGTAAAAACCTCTAGCGTTTTGGGAGTACATTTTTTTGAGTTGGTGTCTTCTGAGACTTGTATTATTTTTACCTGTACTTTTATGTGGTGAAGAAAATTAGTTGGTAATTTTGCCGCATAGGTGGCACTGCGATACTAATTTTTTTGTCTTACGTCCTAGAGGTTTCCCGTCTTCTGCAAAGTTGTAGAGCGTGCAAAAATAAGTAAAGTTGCCGAAGACACCAAAGTTGTATGACTTCAAATAACAAAGTTATATTAAAAATAGTAAAATTTACGTGAAAATCACGTTTTCATGACTATTTTGAATGTTTATCGCAAATTTATCAATTTCAACTCTTCACACGTGGTAATCAAAGTAGCCTGTGACTGATGATACCAATTTTACAATTTTTAGGAACCTTTAAAATGTTTTTTTGGGCAAAACAGTAAAAATTACTATTATTTTTACTACACAGTTAGAAAAAATCACCGACTTCGGTAATGTTTCACCGAAATCGCAACCGTTAAGTTTGTTTTACAGGAAAAATTCGGTAAAGGTAGCAACTTTTACCGAAATTCGTTAGAGTTTGACAGATAAACGATAACATTTTACCGAAATTTGGTAATTTTTCACCGAATTTCGTTAAAAACCCATTACCGAACGCTCAGCGGTTGAGATTTCGGTAAAAATTACCGAACGCGATTAGCTGTGTACGAGTTTTTTCAAAAAGCTGTAAATTTCGGCTAAATTTGATGCTTGCTTCAAAATATACCACTCAAGATCTATTAAATCTGAAGGTTTGCCGGAGGTATAATTTGGTAATTTTGAGATATCTTGTTTTAAAATATTAGGGGGATTCACTTAACAGCGTAAACTGATTAACAAGGCAATCTTTGATTATTTCATTCGCAAAATCATGAAACATTTCAAATAAGCAGAAAATCATGGCTTACGCAGCCATTTAATCTGTTAAGTGAGTACCCCTATTGATGTTTTTGATAGCTGTACCAGGCAAACTTTGTCTTGCCTACTGCGTTTTTTGACGTTTCAAGTCCCTATCCAAGCCCAAGTCCCCGTTCAAAATGTATGAAAACCCGATTTTCAAAGACGCCCAATTTTCCCATGTTTTTTGGTTCATAAACCTTCCTTGAGTGATAACTAACAGAACAAAACTTAGGCGACCCAAATCGGACGTTCCGTTCGCGAGTTATGCGCGGTCCCACGTATTCCACTGCATTTTTATATATATAGATTGTTTTGAAAGAGATGCAATTCTTTATTCCAGAGTTGTCCTGTCATTAGATCCTCACGTATCACTTTTAAATAAAAAGTTTTATGTTTACCCATCGCCTTAATTACTTGAAATTGACGTTTTGTGTTCAATTGTCTTGCGCATCAATGTATTGAATCGACAATGCCCATATATGTATTAGTCTATTGAAAGAAAAAAAAATATAATGCTCTTTGATCCTGTGTGAGCGACTTACGTTAGTGCAAAGTTCCGGTAAACCAATCCGTGGAATCAATAATGATTTTCAGTTAACTCAACGTACATAGGGTTGGGGACCATTTGGGCAGGAGCACCTATTTTGGGCACTTGCTGCTATAACTCAGTCAATTTCAAACCGATTGACTTGAATTTTGAAACATGACTAGCTACTGTGCCTAGCTGATCGTGTCTCAAAAATCAAGCCAATCGGTTCAAAATTGACTGAGTTACAGCAGCAAGTTCCCAAAATAGGTGCTCCTGTCCAAATGGTCCCAGACCCTATGTTTAGATGGATATTGATGAAATTATGAAAAAAACTTAGTTTATCATTAATTGTCATGTCATTAATTGGCACTGTGACTTAGTAAGTAAAGCACTTGTATAAGAGTCGTGAATTCAAATCTCATCTTGAGCTGAAGGTATTTTTTATAATACATATAACCAATAATTTATTCATTTTTACGTTTGTACGTTGAGGTAACTGAAAATCATTATTGACCACACGGATTGGTATTACGAAACTTCGCACTTGTGTGAGTCGCTAACACAGGGCCAAAAACCATTATAATTTCTTTCTTTCAATATACCAATAAATATATGAGTACTGTTGATTCAACAAATTGAAACACTAAACAATAAAACACAAAACGTTAATTTTGAGTGATCAGGGCGTTTGGTAAACATAAAACACTTAACTGAAAAGTGATCCATGAGTATCTACTGGCAGGACAACTCCGGAATATCCCGAGATGAACTAGCCTAGAGTTAAAAATCTCGTTAATACAACAAAAAAAACTCCGGAATAAAGAATTGCTTCTATTTCAAAATAATTCAGATTTAAAAACATCATTATTTTAAAACAAGATATCTCAAAAACACCAAATTATACCTCCGGCAAACTTTCAGATTTAATAGATCTTGAGTGGTATATTTTGAAGCAAGCATCAAATTTAGCCGAAATTTGCAGCTTTTTGAAAAAACTGCTAGTAAAAATCATAGTAATTTTTACTATTTTGCTCAAAAAACCATTTTAAAGATCCCGAAAAATTGTAAAGCTGGTATCATCAGACACAGGATACTTTGATTAACACGTGTGATGAGTTAAAATTGATAAATTTGCGATAAACATTCAAAATAGTCATAAAAACGTGATTTTCACGTAAATTTTACTATTTTTAATATAACTTTGTTGTTTGAAGTCATACAACTTTGGTGTCTTCGGCAACCTTACTTATTTTTGCACGCTCTACAACTTTGCAGAAGACGGGAAACCTCTAGGACGTAAGACAAAAAAGTTAGTATCGCAGCGCCACCTATGCAGCAAAATTACCAACTAAATTTCTTCACCACATAAAAGTACAGGTAAAATTAATATAAGTCTCAGAAGACACTAACTCAAAAAAATGTACTCCCAAAACGCTAGAGGTTTTTACTTGCTAGATCCCGCTCGTGGCCCAGTGTGCAATGTTATTCGGCAAACTTTCAGATAAAACTACAAGGTTAAATTTATCCTTACATTGTTTTTCGATAGATGCTTCTGAACTGAGATAATAGCAAATGAATGTAAATCTTTGCAAATGAATGATCGCAACCTTGGTATTTTGTGTACCAAAAATAGGTGATGTTAAATGTAGTTTAACAGTTTAATCTGTGTGTTTCGTTCCATAGTAGGCAAAGAGCGTGTGCGTGCGATTGTGAAAAAAAGAAAGCTCCAAGACAAGGTGAGAAATCGTGCTCTCAATGGGCTCGTTGTGCCAGTCCTTAAATTCTTTGACCCGCCAGCTCGGGCTTCAATCCGCAGATCTTCGCGACCAAGCGACATCTTACTTGCTCAACAGGCGATGAACAACGGCCAAGCCGTATCCGTTACCATATCAGTCCGAGAAGGCCCGGGAACCTTCGAATGGACGAGGTCCAATTGCTGGATCGGCAACTGACCAGCTGGGCATTCTCAACAACTAGAAACTGCCATCGCAAAGGTCTACTCAACCGTCATTGCGATCCCACGATGACGAGCCAATCAACGAAGTCGGCGGTAAAATAAGCGACCCGGTCAATAGGTTATCGACTGTCATCGGCATAGAGGCAGAACAGTTCGGTAAGTCAAACCATTTATTTATTTACTTATTTATTTTTTGTGTGAGGATTAAGGTGGCCCACACTTATGTGAAAAACAAAAATTTCGAAAAATGCCAAGTCTTACCACCTAAATAAGTTGCTTTGGACTCCCAGAAGCTACGTTCAAAATTTGAGCAAAATCGGTTTAGCCTAAGGGGGCGCTCAAAACGCTTTAAGTTTTTTTTTTTTTTTTTTTTTTTATCTATATTAACGAGATTTTTAGCCCTGGGCTAGTTCATCTCGGGACCCACGCTTTACTTCCCTTCCGAAGGTTGAACTCACATTTTGTGAGTTTGTCGGGAGTGGGATTCGATCCCAGGTCCTCGGCGTGATAGTCAAGTGTTCTAACCATCCAACCAGATCCGCTCCACCGCTTTAAGTTTGTATGGGAAATAAAAGTATTGTAGGATTTGTAACAGGTTTTGGAACCTTTTACAGCCAGCTGACTTCAAAATGTTGTTTGGGCTCTATTTCCCACGTTTCTCGGTTGATTTTGATTAGTAATTTATTAATGTCATAGTCGCTTTTTCGAATTTTTAGAATGTTAGTTGGTCTTATTTTCTTTAAATAAAGCAATTAAAATCGACCGAAGAAGTAATGGGAAGGAGTTTTGCATCACTTAATTGTGCTGATAGATTCGAAGCTAACGTGCGAACACTTAAACGCATTGTTGACGTCTCTTAGCTGGTATTATGACACCAACAGTTCATTCAGTTTATGTTTCTGTGGGTTTTGGACCGATGACAACTTAAGAACACAAGAGATGAACACAGAGAAGTAGAAAACGACTAGCGAAATCAAGAAATCAATTTAACACAGGATCGACTGTATTTTAGCATACGGGGTTCAATTGATTTGATGAAAAAAACAAA
The DNA here is from genome assembly GCF_035046485.1 of Aedes albopictus. Taxonomy (NCBI): domain Eukaryota; kingdom Metazoa; phylum Arthropoda; class Insecta; order Diptera; family Culicidae; genus Aedes; species Aedes albopictus. The sequence goes on along the minus strand of NC_085137.1, from coordinate 459,213,788 downwards.
CATACTACAACTGACTTAACGAGGAGAAATACATATTGAACGGAACCATACCACAAAATCAAACAAGAAGACAAACACAAACCGTGTGACCATAACACTACATAGGCACAGACGCGCCAACTTGGCCAAATTATTGGGGGGGCAAAGCCTGATTTTTCTGATTTTTTGTATGGGAAAATCGAAAAATCGTCAATTATTGGGGGGGCAAAACCATGCTTGCCCCCCCTAAGTTGGCGCCTATGCATAGGCAAATTCTGACTGACTGACCAATTGAAAACTTTCCAACCTTCTACCGTAACTTTTTGAGTCGGTTTGCAACAGTGTCCTAATGGATATCATTTTCCGCGTACGGCTGGCAAACTGCTTCTGAAAGATTACGTACTTTTTTTCTATCTTCGGGTCTAGTGTAGAGGTTTCAACTCTATTCAGAGTGCAGCTAGAAACCTAGCAAAAAAAAGTTGTAAATATGTGTATATAGATTAAATAAATGAATTTTAGCATTGAAGCTGCTATCAGGAAGCTGCTTTCGATAGTTGGTTTACCGCTCCGAAGATGACTGCATACCCCAACAAACTTCAATGATTTTGAAGTTAAAACAACAATGGCGCCATGACCACAATAAAGAAAACTGCTGTGGAAGAGCAGAGGGTATACTGCCCATAACTGCATATTTGTAACATTTGCATATTTTACTGGTATTGAGTAAATATCGGGGATCATCATCAAATCACAAGTGCTTTCGACCACCTGAATAAAAAAATCAAGTTTGTTCTAGGATTTATGAAAAAAATACCAAGTCATTTTGTCTCATTGAGCAATGTGACCGCATAACAGTCACACTAGGAAAATAGATTGGCTTTAAAGCGTGACATCAATCATACTGAGGTTCGATTTATTTTTTGACAATTCCCCCAGCATACAGGAACTGCTGTAGAAAATTTGATTGCTATACGACTGATGACAAATTTATGAGATTTTTTTAAAATTTCGATTCATTCCTATACTATTCAAAGTTGCAACTTTGGGTTCCATTTTCTCCAATGCCTACTTTTGTCGAATGTTACTGTTATGCGGTTATGGGCAGTATAACTAGGGTAGAACTTTTTTCACAGACGTTGGGTCACTTTGCGGTCTTCGACAAAGTTGTTTGGCATATAGTCACCTACAATAATACCAAAGGGTTTGATTATTGAACGCTTACAGCGCCACCTAGCGGCAAAGCTCGAAAACTTAAAATTTCTGCATACATTTGGCCAAGTTTTCCCATACAAACTTCAATCGTTTTGAGCGCCCCCTTAGGCTCAACCGATTTTGCTCAAATTTTGAACGTAGCTTCTGGGAGTCCAAAACAACTGATTGAGGAGGTAAGACTTGGCATTTTTTTTAATTTTTTGTTTTTCATATAAGTGTGGGCCACCTTACTGTTCATGTATCATCGGTTCCTAGTGGTCAACAGGCCAGCCAAATTCCATTTAATCGCAAGCTCGGGACTAATGATGGTCAAAAATCAAACACTGGATTGCATGCCGCTTTGAAATACGAGATGAATAACAATTAGGGTATCGCGCCACTTGGGCGGTGGTTCTATATTCGTCTGTTTGCCACTATAACTCAGTCAATTTTGAACCAATTGACTTGAAATGTTGTACACGGGTAAATACTATACCTATCTCACCACATTCCAAAAGTTGTGCCAATCGGTTCAAATTTGACTGAGATATTGTGGAAAACAGACGAATATAGAATCACCGCCCAAGTGGCGCGATTCCCTATTGTGAAATCTCCGATACAACAATGGATTACTGCACGAATTTATTCTGGCCTGCTTACTCTCACACAAAATTTGACGTTTAAGAAGTGTCGGCACCGCTCAAACGTCAAATTTTCTGTGAGAGTAAGCAGGCTGGCCTAAATTCATGCAGTGGACCATAGTAGCAGCGCAGAGTAGCAGCGTCAATTATACTCGTGGTTTTCGATCCAGGCGGTACACATCTGAATGGATTGTGTACTTATGTACACGCAGTAGTGGCGATTGTTCACATTCCATTTTCTACATGTGTAGATAGCACTGAGGTAGAGGTAGCAATTCCATGCAAATTAAGTAACAAAATAAATTTGGATTTGTAAATATTTTTTTATTCCGTTACCAGTTTCATGGGTGGGGGTATGTTGTGGTGACTTAGCATTCTCTGTGGAACTGGCAACACTGATTAGTAAGAAGAGCAGAAGTAAATTGTATATTGTTGGGCGAATAGGTAGTGCTTCGAAAAGGCGGCAATTCGAATACCAAAACGTAAGTTAAGTTTTATTATAAGTTGTAAATGTGTGTATATAGATTAAATAAATTAATTTTAGCATTGAAGCTGCTATCAGGAAGCTGCTTTCGATAGTTGGTTTACCGCTCCGAAGATTACTGCATACCCCAACAGTACCTTTCTATTGAGGGTTAAAAAAGTTTAATTTGAACTTTTAATTTTCGGTTTATGAAAGGCAAACGCAACTTAACGCTTAACGGATAGTTCTCGTTAACCGTTAACTTGTACTTGTATTTACCTGTATTTACGTACTTACCTTCAGACATTTCCACATGTCCAGTGATGTGTCGGTGATCGAACTTGATCTGCCGTCAATACAGTAGCATCAGCCAGGCCGCCAGCCGGTGATGTTCATATTCTACTAGGCGACTACAATCAACCCCTCCTTCCACTTCAGGTGTAGTACACTTGGACATGGAAAACAGCTCCTTTACCACCGCGATGCGAATTAGGACGAATGAATAATTTTGAAGTGTGCTTTTGATATGGGATGCTCATGATTTGGTATTTTTCTTACACCAACTGGCAATGTAGAATTGTAGCATAATGTTAACCCAAACGTGATGCAAAGTTAAACGAGACTGATATGTGAGTGTAATTTGTATTGCGAATCTTTTCTGAAATTCGCATACTAGCCAACAACTTGTGCGCCGACAGCCCATGCGCCGGGTTGTGCGCCATACAAAATGTAAATAAACAAGTGTCAAAATGGTTCGCGCCAAGAGCACTATCTCTCTTAGGGTTCGGATCCATGTTTTGTCTAATGTCGAATTCGTTTATTTGCACCGCCTGCACCGCTATGCCAACGGGTGTAGCAAACTTGCACCGAAACCGTTCGTTTATTCGCAGGTACTGTTCTGTTTTGACACCCGATTGGCACCGGTGCAAGAAAATGCTACACCCAGTTTGAGCGCGGTGTAGCAGGTACAAAGCTAGTTTTACGAATACATGCATATCGCTGGACTTGTATCGTGGTTTTGTTTGTTTGGTAGGAATGATGATTTTCTCTTCGGCATTAGGTAAACAGTTTTCTTGGTTATTCATTTAACAGCAAATCTGTGCGTTTAAAAAATTATTTAAACTTGATCGATGATTATCACGTCTTTCAATCAACTTCTGAGGAATCTTCAAAATTTATCGGTAACATGAAATTTCAAAGAGTTGATTCAACGTATATTTTTCCCATTACTATTTTTTGCCTTTCTCGTACACCAAGTGTACTGGAAAGGCTATATGTTCACTCCAAAAATGATTTTTTGATAGGAGGCCCGGAGGGTCAAGTCACATATACCAATCAACTCAGCTCGACGAATCGAGGTGATGTCTGTGTGTTTGTATGTGTGTGTGTATGTGTACAAAAAAACTCACATCACTTTTTGGCAGTAAACCTCAACCGATTTCAATGACCGACGTTTCATTCGACGCGGAATCTGGTCCCATTTTTTGCTATTGAAAATGGTTCGGATCGGTCCAGCCGTTCCGGAGTTATGGCCATTTAGGTGTTCCGGACCGGTACCCCAGGAAGGGGCCAGATATGAAAACGCTCCAAATCCATGCATGCGACACATCAAACTACGGCATTTCCGATAACTTGATGAATTGTAAGCAGGAGAATGGTCTCAGACCATATCTGAACCGGTAGTGTCCCGGAACCGGCTCCGGGTGTTTCCCTGGAAGTGGCCAAACATAAAGCAAACTAAACCCATGCATGCGACATATCAAACCGCGGCTTTTTTGAAAACCAGATGAACGGTAAGCAAGACAATAGTCTCAGAGCATATCTGAACCGGTTGTGTTTTGGAACCGGTTCCAGTGTCCCGTCGGATGTGGCCAAGTATAAAAGTTAACCAAACCTATGCATGCGACATATCAAATAGTGGCTTTTTTGATATCCTGATGAACAGTAAGCAGAAAAATATTCTCAAAACATATCGGAACCAGTAGTGATCCGGAACCGGTTCCAGGTGTTCCGCCTGAAGTGGCCAAAAATAAAAATGAACTAAACCCATGCATGCGACATATCAAACCGCGTCTTTTTCGATATTCTTGTGAACAGTAAGCAGGAAAATATTCTCAGAACTTATCTGAACCAGTAGTAATCCAAAACCAGTTCCGGGTGCCCCGCCGGAAATGGGCAAATAAGAAACTGAACCAAACTCGTGCATGCAACACATCAAACCGCGGCTTTTTAGACAACCTGATGAACGGTTAGCAAGAAAATTGGCTCAGCCAACATCAGAAACTACTGGTACTGTTCCGGAATCGATTACGGGTGCCCCGCCGAAAGTAATCAAATATAAAAGTTAACCAACCCCATGCATGCGACACATCAAATCCTGGCTTTTTAAGTGTCTTGATTTAGCAAAAAAAAAGTTTCCGACAATATTTGGGACAACCGATACTGTTCCGTAACCGACTACGGGTGTTCCTCCGCAAGTGGTCAAATGTAAAGGAGAACTAAACCCATAAATGCGATATATAAAATAACTTTTAATACAATTAGTGTGCCGAAACCGGTTACAGGTGGCCCGCCGGAAGTGGTCAAATGTAGAACGAAGCCAAACGCATGCACGCATCACATTAAATAACGGCTTCTTCGATAACGCTAAGAACGGTCAGCAAGAAAATAGGTCACATTTAAAACTACCAGTAGAGTTTCGGAATGTGTTTTGAGTGTCTCACCGGAACTGACGAAATGCAAAAATGAACCACACTCATGCATACGGTACAACAATTCGCGACTTTTTAGGAAAACTGATTCACAATTGGGGTTTCCGGTAATCCTAGTGGTTATGGTTATGGATCGCTAATCCGGAGACAGCGGGCTCGATTCCTGTTCCGATCTGGAAAATTTTCTCGACTCCTTGGGCATAGTGTGTGTGAGAAAGCAAGAATTTGCAACAAAGGCAGCAACCATTTATTACGTACCGCTAAAATCAACATTTTTCGACCCCCCCTTCCCCCTCCGTAACGCTTTTTTGTATGAAAACCCGATAATTTTTGTATGGGCCGTATCGCTCGGCCATACTCCCCCCTCCCCCTGTTTGCGCCTGTTTGTTTTGACAGTACATCAAATAGTAGCTTTTTCGATCTATGATCGATCCGTAAGACCATATTTTAGACATCCAGTAGTGTCCCGAAACCGGTTCTGGGTGTCCCACTGGAAGTGGTCAAACGTAGAAGTGATCCATACCCATGCACGCGATACATGAAATCGTGGTTTTTTAAGTAACCTAATGAACATAAGCAATGAAATGGTCTCAGACTATATTCGGGAGTTCTTAATACTAGTAAGTGTACTAATGTACTGCATAAAGCAACTGGGTCTTACCACAATAGATCAATCGCAGGGTTGTGTACCCCTACAGGGAAAAAAATACTCGGGAGACTCCGGTAGTGCTCCGGAACCAGTTTCGGGTGTCCCACCGAAATTGACCAAATGTACCGTGCGACACATCAAACCACAGCTTTTTTTTAATAAGCTGAGGAACGGTTAGCTATAAAATAGGCTCACACCACATTAGAGACTACCGGTGAACAAAATCAATACAAACGTTCGTGCTCCTGTTTGACGTTTATTCACTACCGCCGTCTAGCTAGCGGATCGCAATTTGTTGCAAGTGATATGTCTGTTTATCTGTGCTGTGCTCATCAAATCGCACAATTGAAATTCGAAGTGATCTGGGGCGCGAAAATTTAGTATAAAATTACTGGGTAAAATTTTAATGGACTGGTTGCGCCCTCGCGCTCTGTAAGTGGTTGAATTTTACATGGAAAATTGCACATGCTTGCATTTTTTTGTCAAATTTTACATGAATTTTGTAACCTTTGATATGATAATAAAATATAGCCTAAAACAGGCTTGTCCGCACTGAGCGCATGAAAATTCTGCTCTTTGGATTTAAACCATCAAACACATCATTGATTAGAAATCTTTTCATCTTATCAGATAGAAGGATGTTGAAATATGCTAAATGTCATTTCGAACTGTCAAAAAACCGCACCGCAGAGCCACACTGAGCGCGCAAAGAGATTTTCACCCGGGTGAAAACACTCCAGTGAATTTCATTTTGAACGGCCCGTGCGGCTCTGCGGTGCGGTTTTTTGACAGTTCGAAATGACATTTAGCATATTTCAACATCCTTCTATCTGATAAGATGAAAAAATTTCTAATCAATGATGTGTTTGATGGTTTAAATCCAAAGAGCAGAATTTTCATGCGCTCAGTGCGGACAAGCCTGGCCTAAAATGTGCAGAAAAAACATTGGCAAAGATCGCAAAGTGATCTGTGATTGTGTAAAAAGTTATATCTTGGCTTGTAAGTATCGTCTTGATACTGATCGGCTTTAGTGTTAGTGAAGATGCTCAAGCAGTCAACTGAGCTCTGCTTATACGTTGAACATAACGTCGGACTATGTACCATCAATAAGTTTTAAGTAAATTCAATGATGGCTTTGATAAAATGCTTGCTTTTATCAGGATTCAGTACACTTTGGCTTACACTGACGGAAAGATCGTGAGAGCATATTCGACGAGAAAGGCACTATCACCGCTAGGTGGATTAATTTGGGTTTTTTTTTTTGATTATCGCAAATATGTGGATTACTTTTAATGATTTTAATCATTAGAATTTTCTGTCGCATGGTGATCTATTAATTATGAAAAAAATAGACGTAATAAAGTTTTGGTAAGCCACAATAGAATAAAAATCTATTCGTTTAAATTGGACTGAAATATTACTGAAGTCACATTTTGTAGGTACAAACAGTTTTAAAAACCGTAAATTCTTTTTTTTTTCTTATAACAAATATTGATTTTTTGAATTACATTGAAAGTCAAACAAATGTTACTAAAGGATGGTTAAAGCATTTTTGAGTTGTGTTTTGTAACGTTCTCCAGGTGGGCCACTGAAATTTCCACCAACGTGTGGATTCTAAATCGAAATTTTAATCGTTCTCGTTATTTGAAACTCAGCTTAAGCGCCAATCGGGTTTTCCCGAATGCTGACCTTCCTGTTACGCACAAACACTTTTGCCCGGCAACACCCGCCGGTAAGTCGCAGGTTCGAAAATGAATAAATAGAAAACCGATCAAATTCCAAAATTTTACCACCACCAAAGAAAAGAAATTCAGTATAAAAATAAAAATAAAAACTAAAAGAACAATTCTCAAATCAACAAATCTCACACACTAAATTTGGCGAAAACGAATTCAAAACTTTTATTATCTACCAACATTTTATTCGCTTGTCAGAATCTCGGCCGAGAGTATGGTTTTTAATCACTTACCCCTAGATTACAGCTTATGCCTAACTTCCTACAATATACCTATCATACGCACTGGCCAGTACTGTTCAAAAGTTCGATCGATCACTGTTCTTCATGTGCACATTCTATTGTCCCAAAACCGTTTCACTGGACGTCGGAAACTGGCTTGTATCACACGCGACTCTAGCTAGCTATTGGTCACTGCTCCATCCAATCCGCTGCGACGTCGGTGCAGTCTGATTCCCGCCAATTTTGCGCGCCAACCACTGCTGATCTCTCGATGAAACCGTATCACCAAAAAACCGATCTCACGTGGGAGCTATATTTATCGAAACGAACGATATTTATTACTAGAATATTCTAGCAGCGAGCACAATAGACTTCACATCTTACATCGGTTTTTCTTCTTCCTCGGCACACGCGGTGATACTTTCTATACGGCTACTGCTTTTAGGCACTCTACTGTGGTACTATCGGTTTCTGCATGTGGAAAAAAACTTTAGACTTGTTTGTCGAAATTCGACACACTGCACTTACGGTCTGTTGGATGGAACCAAAGCGCACAGATTTGAGCCGATAGGAAAAAACTCTTTAGTAGACGTGGCAGGGTAGTTGCAATGAAAATTGCAATTGGCAGTCAAGCAACATGCGATCAAGCAAGCTAATGCGACTTCTTCAGGTCGGCTGGCCTGGCACTACGGGTCGTACGGATTTGCAAGAGGCGAGTCACTCGAGCCACGCTTGCGGGCCGTTCGGTTGAAGTCTACCCGGGGAATCGATCATCCACTCTGCTGCTCGCTTGCTTGCTTGCTAATCGATGGCTTGCCTGGGATATATGGGTAACGGTCCACGATTTTTGTTGTTTGCTCCCTGGTGCTTTCGCTCGATCCAAAGACTGGAAACTAATGAGTCTAAATGCTGTTTTGCCTCTAGTTTTATAGTACAAAACTTTGTGTTTTTTCTCTGAGGGGTAGTGTATTGTGTGAGAAATTTTGACCTGATTTTGATGGCTAAGAGAAAAGAGGCAGTCCTTCTATTAGGATGCTTCAATGCTGACGGTAGAGATTTTAAATTTTGATCGGTTGTGAGCTTGAACATTACAGTTTCAATAACGTTATATTCTAAAATACGTTTATTTATTTTTCTTCTACGTTGTAGCTAAACGTTTTCTATTGAACTACCTTTAACATTTTTTGTGTTAAATTTGTGCACGTAGATCGTTTACAATTGTATGTTAGCATCCTTTTTTACTAGGCAACGAAAATTGTTAAATTCTAAAAAGTTGATTTTAATTGAAAAATTATGATATTACGAGAATTTGAAGAAGATAAATAATGTAGGAGTGCTAAAACATTGGATAACAATTTTCAAGTAACATTTATTATTACAAGTTTATCATGTACAAGTGGATTACTGAAAACTTTTGAAATTGTTAAATTGGATATAGATAGTAAAAAATAAAAATAATTTTGTTCATCACGGAAATCATGAAAACATTGATTATGTTTATTTTTGATATCCTTTATTGTTTTCATTGGCGCTCTCACGCGCTCTTACTAATACCATCATAAGCTGTCAACAAATTGCACCGAAACCGTTCGTTTTTCCGGTGTCAATTGCTACACCGGTGCAGTGCACCGTCGGGAATAAACGAATTCGACATAAAACATTGAACTTCCTTATGTCTGGAAATATGGTACAACAAAGATATTATTGACGGTAACAACGCTTTTACTTCATTAAACCACCCTGATAAAAAATATCATAAAAATACGATAAATTTTATTGTTACAACACCATTTTTTCGAAAAATATTCACCATTAAACGTATTGTAATTTACACGGCACACTCACCATCACCCCTATTGTTCTATACCATTCGGCGAATGGTAAATGGCACTTTTACAATAAAAAATGGTGGTCGTTATGGATCTTAACCATAAAAATACACTTTTTCACGAAAAACAATAGAATGTATTGTGTTTTTATGAGACATTTTTAGGGCAATTTTCGAAAGAAAACAATGTATCTTAATGTTTTTTCATTGTTCTTACAATACAAATATAATTAATTGAATGGCGTCAAATGAATCGTTGTTACAATAAAAATACAATAATATTTCTTGTACCGTCACTTGGATAACTGACACTGAGGAAGATTACAAGTGGTAGTCGAAATACGCGTATCTGTCAAAGGATAAGCAACATAGGGCGGAATTAAAAGGCACGAAACTGATTACACTCATTCGAACAATAATATTTGTTGTTATTTGTAAGCAGTTTTCGCTTCTGAAAATCCATAGAATTTATATTTCTCGCTAACATTTATATCCAGCATTTACGAGCACTAACGGCCGCCAGAATGATATGCACATTTTATGATAAGAATCAAACACTCTGATGTCTGTCTCGTATGTATTGCTTGGCAGCTGTTGATAAGATCTATCATCAATCTTTTCAAATAACTGTCAAATGTCACAAGTCAGACCTCAGGTCGTATGATCCATATACCATAAATCGTTCACAATTCATGTGGCCATTAGTATCTGTAAATGCTGGAGAAAAATATTACCGAGAAATATGAATTCTTTGGTTTTTCAAAGGCGAAATCTATTTACATAACAACAAATATTATTGCATGTTTATTTTTACATCGGTTCAATTGACCCCATTAAACTAATTGTATTTGTATTGTTTATCAATGGTAGTTTACTATTTACTATAGATTCCTTTAATTTATTGGAAAACATTAGAAAATCATTGTTCATCTTTTTCTTGTCGTAACGTCCTCACTTGGCTAAAACCTGCTTTTCAGCTAGTTTTCTATAAGTACTTCCTCAGTTATTCATTGCGAGCTTCCTCTGCCAACACGGCTTGACGTCTGTCAGTCGTTGAAGTTTTAGCGAATAACATTCGAAAACCGAAACATCTACTGTACTCAAATTTAAAACGAAAACTAAAAAAAAAATATATCAAGTGTTTTTGTATTTGATTATACAAACATGATCCAAGCAACAATATTTATTGTTATTTATATGTTACGAATTGTTTTTAAGTGTAATTGAGAAATAAACTTTTTTTAAATAAAAAGTCCATGAGAACTTTGCAGGCACTTTTGCAACTAGAACAAACTAGAAAACTAGAACTAAAAACAACTTAAATTAATTTTTTACTGATATTAACTTTAAATTATTACAGAACCATTGAAAAACAATCGAATCAATTAGTCACTAATAAAGCTAATGTACACTTATTGTACGAACTATATGTGCTTGATTTCTATTGTAAAAAGTAACAATATTTCTACTATGTGTTTTATTGTGAACAATAAAACCAGTCATATGTTAATAATATTTACCATGTAATGAATGGTATTTTTTTATCCGGGCACTGAAGACGGTGTAGTGTCTTTTTTTTTTTAATAGTGATTTAGCTAGTGAAAAACTTGGCGCGTAGGCAATCGGCGCGCAAATTGTGCACTGGTGTGTGGATTTGAGTTAAGGCTTTTTACGGCATCATCAGCCCCGGCAGCCATGTTGGATATGTGGCTCGAAATTTCAAAGTGATAGTTCTCAGCCACGAAAGCGAATATTCGTATGAAAAAGTATCATCCCATATGCCCACTCGCAATGGTTGCGATGATACTTTTTCAGCTGCGTTACTGCAGAATTATTATTTTTTTATCACTTTAAAAACGCGAGGAAAACAATCATTGAAAAGCAAAAAGTCAATGATTCGTTTGAAAGCTCAGTGATGCATCATGACACCTTAATCGTCGCAAAGTGCACAACACACATTATACCCTAGCGCGCAACCAAGAGGTCGAAGAGAAACTTGTCGAAATGCTAAAAATTCTCGAGAAGCTCAATAACTGCCATAAATAAAACTGGAACTGTACTCTTCCTTATACAGTAGACGTTTGGTAACTGCAACATGTTTACGTTTCGCTTACCGAATGAAATTCGATAACTGCAACAACTGACAGACATCAAAGAACTGTCAGTTGCTGCAAAATGCAGCCAATGTGCATTCAGGAAACACCGCACTGCAACAAAAGTGCATGCGAAAAACATCGCATTGCTGTTGACATTTTGATTTGAAGGATAGCGGTGCAGTAACTGCAAAATTGTTGCACTTGACGGACTTGCAGTTGAAAAGCATTGCAGTTAAAGTGTTTGCACCGAGCGAACGTCTACTGTAATATCATTCACTCACCCAAAAAGAATATTGTCATCAGGTCGATAACGCATAAGAACTTTTTTTTTGTTAAGAAGTTTAATTCTTGGTAATTTATTTCAATTATGTATTTTACATGACGTTAGATGTATATTATTCCTGATAATTTCGTAATTGTTTTATTTTTTTTCATGTAAGAATGTTTGCCTGCTTAAATTTACCAATTTCTCGGTAATGCTAGTCTTGTCTGTGTATGTGTATGTATTTTGCTTCACATGTTGCTATTCCCTTCACGTGAAATGTATGGCTCATATTTTTTGATATAAACTTTACCAATGTTTTTTTTTTTTTTTGAATGATTCATTCGTTTTGCCAGCTCTTCATTGCTCATTTTACCGATTTGATCGTGTTTTTTTTGACTCGCAGTCTAGCAAAAGTATCTAATGATTTATGATAACGCTACATTTTTCGGTGATCGTAATTAAACTAGGGTTTTGCCAAAAGGATAACTAATTTTGCTACGTTTTTTGAATTGATAAGTTTCGTTCTTCACTAAAACAGAAGATGAATTCGCATGCTTTGCTCACGAAAGGATGTGCTTAAAAGTAAATATCACTTCGTCGCTTACGTGTGTCAATCCATCCCACTGTTGGCAGTTTTTTTTTCATTGAAGCGCGGATTGACCTATGGCTTGCCTACGCTATGGTTCAGCAGAGCATACCGATAGAGTTAGACGCTACACAAACGTGTATCATAAATGTTATCATGTTAGTTTGTTCAGTGATTTACTATAATGTGATATGAAGTAACATATTCCAACGTGAGAATCCGATATAGACTATCTTCATTCTATTGTTTTACCTCGTGAAACATCGATAACAGAAACATTGCAGTTTGTAAATAGAGATACATCTGTAGTTGAATTTAAAAAAAAAAAATGCAAGAAACATATGATGCAGTTGCTTTAAGTATATTTTACCTTACAGTGGGTTTGAATAAAATATTGAACCGAAACAATCCATCACATTTTGCTTGCAACCTTTTATCTATATACCGCGCTTTCCAGCAATGCTAGAATTGTTTTGCTGTAAATGTTTTTATTGAATAGTTAATATAATTTAGTTTTCTGTCTTTTTGTTTTCAGTTTTGGAATGAATTTACATCATTCATGCATTTCGGCTATGTGTCGGTTTAGGGTATAAGGTATATTTTGATTTAAGGTTAAATTTATTTAAGTCTTTTCTCATTCGCTATCATGGGGCTTGACGACGTTCGCATAGCTTGCTTGATTTGATGTCTGCTTTCGTATAATTATCGCATACAAAAGTTTCGAACAGTTTGCCATAATTTCTCGTGCTTGATTATAACTGAGCCCTTGCTTTTAACTGAAAGTAATATCATAGGAAAAAGTAGATTAGTAAAAAATGTTACTTTTATAAAGTCGCAACACTTTTTTTCCTGTTTTCAATACATTTTAACTACTGACTAACTGTAGATGGCTTCTATTCGTGCAAATTTCATCTTCTTACAATTCACACTAATCGGGCAAACATTAGCCAAGTAATGTTTATGCTTTATTATGTCTACTTGGCTTGGTGTGGATGATGTAAAACTTGCCTTTTGCTTAGCTTTTGCTTGTTTTTTTTATGCTCATACGACTAGATGAATATCTAACGCTTAAATCTTGCTTTGCACTATTGACTAATTGTTTTTAGTGAAACTTCTGATTCTGAGGTAATTTTCAAAGATGTACATCGTTTTTCATTTTGTTTTGTTTTGTTTTTTTTTGTATGTTTTCTTTTCCTATACAACATTTGTCTTGAGACATATAGATAGAAGATGATATACGTTATCTCTCTTTTGATCGGTTTAAACAGATTTTTTGCTAATGTTTGTGTAAAATTCAGCATATGTAGTTTCTGATGGATACCGAGATGGATACATGGCTTGTTGAGTAGGCTAGGTTTTATGGCGTCACTGACGACATGTTAAAAGAAATCAAAAATAGGTCGAGCTGTGGATTACTAGATGTAATGGAATGAAAATAGCTTCCAATCCTTAGCTCTTCTACACCGTAGTGTTTTTTTCGAAAAATCAGTAGAATTATTTCCGTCAGAAACTACGTTAACGAAATAATAACTGGCAGAAGGAAGGACTTTGCGAAGACAAGGTGTCGTACAATACATACTTACACACGACGCTGTACGGTCCTATAGATCTATATCAGTTCTTGGTTTCGACCTAGATTGTTATTCAAAATTATTTCCTGTGCAGATGCAAAATTTTCTTATAAACTTCTGTTCAATGGATAGAAATGGTTCATGTGACCAAAAACCATAGTAAATTGATAATAGCATCCTTGGTTGTTTTTGGGAAACGGTAATTCAAAGCGACAAGAGCTACGCCAAAGTAGCGATCATGCAAATAGTGGAAGCATCTACTATTTTTATCAGATTTTTAAACAGAAGTATCGAATGGAAAATATACTTTGTATTTCTTGTTTAGAGCATAGAGTGGCTATAAAAATCGTCTGACTTGCTTCGGCAGTCCCACCTTCTGTTTTTCGTAATTTTTCTTGATATAGAAGAAAAAAATCATGATAATTGTGCTAAATGTTACATCTATGTTTTGTTTTTCCTTTGTGGTTGTGAGGTACTGGCCATTTTGTAACTTTGAGTTTATCTATTTTGTTTTGTTTCAGTTGGAATCGTTGCGTTTGTGTACTTTCCGTTTGCCATTTTGTAAGTGTTTGTAAACGTTCAATTGGACTATATAGTTATGGTTCTTGTATTTTCTTTGTAACATGATCAGAGTTTTAATAGATTTTTTGTAAGGTTATATGAATACACAATTTTACTATCAATCATTTTATTCAACTTTGCTTTTGCGATGATGAAATATTTTCTTAATAAAATTCAACTAATTGCAGAACTAATTATTAAATTTATCTATGTTAGAAACTCTGTCTTCAATCTTCCTAGACTTCCGTACTCCTAATGACAATGTCTGACCAATCGATTAATTTTAAGAACAGCACAAAGAGAGCGGATTTATTCAGTTCAAGATTTCGACGTACAATGCTGTTCGTCTGTTTTACTAAGTTTAAGAGTAAAACTATTTACAATTGTAACAGTTACCATCGTGGATAAGCTCTATCCATAATCATTTTACGATGGCATGTTATTCATATAAGTTTTATTGGACCACACAAATGAAGTTTTGTTCGTCTATCCTTGTAATTTTCTTTATTGCGATGAGTTTTTTTTCTTTTTATTGGGATTAACTTACTTAGAAGTAGCGAATGACAGAAATTGATCTATTATCTTTACTCACGGATACAATGCGCAGTCTACGATGAAACTTTTTGACGGTGTGGAGTTAATTCTTCTTCTCTTCGTCTCGAAACCTTTATGCTTCTCTTCTGATACTTGTTGAAACTGAAATCAAAACCGGATCCGAAATTAAAACAAAAGTTCTTCTCTAGCCTACAATTTTGATACCAAATTTAGTTAAACGTTTATCACATTCATTTACCTTGATTTAATTTTCTGGGTTTTGCTTTTAGCTTTTAGCCAATTTTGCTTATTTTTCTCGCTCTACACAGCCAATCAGTTCGTTTTGGATCGTTTGATTCTTCTTCTTCATCTACTTCTCCTAAAACTCAGCTCTTTTTTTAATGATTTGCCTAATGTTTGGTTTTTAGTGTCAGTCTTATGCCAATCGTGTGTCTTCAACTTTCTATCCCGGTTCCATTTTTTTTTCATGGTGAAACGATTCTAGTTGAATAATTTGCCAATTTTTCCCTAACCACATATCAAATGAAGAACGAAAACATAATACACCAGCCTAACGATTTTGCCAATGAGGCATACTTGTACTCCCACATCTTTCCAAAAGTTAACTCCATCACCTGTTTTTTTGCGGGTTTCTGTCATTTCCTTGCTAAGGGGCATTTTACAGAAAGAGAGACTTATACCTTATTAACGATTCTTGCTTGTTTCTAATTTATGAAATGATTAATTAATTAGTTTCTGTTTTATTCTGTCAATACGCATGCCAATTTATTTATGCTACCTAATAAGATCTACACAGTATTGTAATTTCCATATGTCTAATGAGGTTGATTCTCGAATGAGACGTATATTATATAATCATCGACGTGGTGAGACCAGATAAATACAGTTAGACCAAAAATCGGACCATTTTTTTACAAAGGTTTATAGCCGAAAGGGCTAAGATTTAGTATAGTTTCATTTTCAAGTCTTCCATTTTCCTCTTGTGTAATGGTTTTAGTTTTTTTTTTTTTGGGTATACCCTTCACTCCAGATCTATGAAATAAACGATTAAGTATAACATGAATCAAAATATAAAATAATTTCTGATTTAAATGATTTGCTTGAGTTAGCTAAGAGCTTCAAATATGGTGACGATTTTGTAGCAGTGGTGATTGTGAGTTATTGTTGCTCATAACGACTTCTTTTTTCTTTTAGTACGGTAAAGGCTGGGTAGGGTAGGAACACCATTGAAGGCTAATTTAGCCTTTCACCAGCAATTCCCACATCTACCTCCTATGTTGTCGTTCTACGCATAATTGTTTTCGATCACTTGGCAATCGTTTGACTCATTTGTCCATAACTCAGTTCAGAAACCTTATATTGAAATGTGATGTTCGGCAAAGTTGTAGATTAGTGATTTCCCTACAATTATCACCAAGGACGCCATATTCTAACTTTTATATAGGGTAAAAAATATAATTTGGACATGTATGTAATTTGGACAGGCACGGTGATGTTTGGCTTGTTCCGAAGAGCCTATAAAAGTTGATGCTTTTCAATATCGATTATTGGATCAATTAGACCCTATTCTGTTGATTTACGTTCAAAATACTTAATTCTTAAGCATTTACTTCAAAATTATCGAAAATGTAAACTGTGCCACTAAAACCCCTCAAATGCGCAGGTATGCAAGAGGACATACACTTTACCGTCACATACAATATACAACTCAAAACCGTTGAGTTAATAATTGTAAGAAATTTGAAAGCCATATTGCAATGAGAAATGTTCAATAAAGAAGAATTCGGCAGCCAATCGCTTATCATTCACCTGAAACGCTTAAAATTAGTGGTGTCCAAAATATATTACAGGTTTTCTGCTGTTGATATATTTTGGTCATTTGATAAACTACATAGGGTATATGTACCATTCCTTGGCCTAATTTGCAAGCCACCTTGACAATTTTGACTATAACTCATGAATTAATAGCACTAGAAATAATATGTCGACCCTATTACACACTCTAGGCAATGCATGTTTTACCAACTGAAAGTAAAACTAACCTAAATATTCAAGAATTTACTTAATTAAGTTGAAAAGATTCGATGCGATAGTATGCAACGTTGGTCTATGGTACACAAATTGGCCTATTAGTGGATACAACGTTGGCCTATTGATTTCCATGCACTAGTACCACTAATTATCTCATTTTTTCAATATTTCTGCTGAAGTATCATCTCTGTTTGTTCACCAATCTAACTTTTAAATTATATTTTCGGAGCCAAATTTTCAAAAAACTATAAATAAATCACTTAAACTAAAGTTCTTTCTTAATTATGTAACAAAAACAACGGAACCCTATTATTGTGTTATATTTTTATAGTCACCGCACACAAAATCTTTCTTCCTGTTCGTTCTTTCTGGTTCTTACGCAGGAAATGTTGTTGACGTCTTTTTATCGCTGTTTTGACGTCACTTTACTGATGGGCCAAGATTTGGGTACATAGTGAAAAAAAATGTCCTCAATATTCGGCCCACATTCAATTTGTAAAATAGTTATTATTCGTAGAAAACAAATACACAAGCTCAAAATAGCGTCTTTGACCGTCGCATCAAATGTTCAGTTATTGAAAAGTCAATTCGAAATGTTCCAGAATCATGCCATTTATGATCATCCCAAGTAACATTTTTAGTTTTCTTATAGCCTACAAGCTGTTGTTACGGTCTAACCAATAAAACTTATTTTAAAGGTTACTAATCTTAACAGCTTTAATAAAACTGCGATAAAACCCTATAAAACCCGAAAGGGCCCACCCTACAGGAGGTTGTTAAAACCATTTCTTAAGACATTATGTATGCTACTGAGTTTTGTGACATGTTCTTGTAGTGTACTACAAAGCATGAATAAGATATGTTGTGTAGGTCGCAAAAAGAGCAATATGCCGTGTTGAAGTTCGAAAACTACCTTAAATGAAATATTAAAACCAAAATCCTAAAACAAATCTGAAACTAAAATCATTACATTAACTGGCGGCAGCAAAATACAAAATAATTAATAATAATAAAGTCGATCATCCAGGTCAATAAGATTTAGTTGAAAATTCCACCGGAGAAGAACTCGGCTACTATGACAAAAAAAAATCATGCCGAAAAAAAATTACTGGCATAATCTAATACATTTTTCCTGAATAAAGCGCACCGCCACGTCATTTTGAGCTTTTTGGCATACCAAAAATAACAATTTTGATCCTGCTTGCAAAACTATGCTTCCGAATATCAACATGGCGCACAGAATTTACTAGCAGAAATTGATTATCGAGATGGAAATCATGAATGCCGCCAAGTTAAATCCTCCTGGTTTTGTTTGCGATTATTTAAGATAAGCTGGAGTAAAAACAACATGATCCAGAGTGTTTATTCTTTATCGATGCGATGCAAAGAGTGATATAAACCTTCTTATCCTTAACGCATACTTATATGCGCTATTCAAAAACTGTTTGGCCCTAAGTAGATGCGGATTCATACTAAATGCTCTTAAGAACTCGCTGCTTGGCCGGCAGCCGTCAAAAATGTAAACAAACAGAAAGGTTTGCATTTTTGTTGTATTTTAGTTGTGTTTCGAGGTTTTCGAGGCCGCTTTATCCGCTCAAGCGTTTGGTAAGTATAAAGAGATAATAAAACAGGATCTTGCTACATCGTCTGTGGCTGCGGGCGAATGAAAATATGATGCCGGAGCCAGTGCAAACCTGTGCAAACGATGCGCTCACTACCACTCAGAATTTCCTTTGGACACCCCGGTCTCAATTGGACTCTGGCGGGGGGAAGTTTAGTTAAGTTGCCTCGAATGGCAAATTTTATCCATCTTAGATTGTTCTGATTACGTTTCCTTCATATAGAATGAAAAATAAATATGTTTGGTTTAACACTTTTTGGTTTGTGTAGCATGTCAAACAAAAAAAGATCACATTTCAGTACTACTCTTAAGCCAGTTTTAATACTTCAGTGTTAATTCCAAAAATGTTTATGATTACTTTATCATGACTATATGCAATCCATTAGGCTTAAAAACCAATAAGATATGACATATATACGACTCTGAAAGAAGTTTTATGATCAAGCTTTAATAAGCACTTAACAGTTCGCTTACAATTAAATTATTGCTTGGCAAAAAGGCAAACAGGTAAGTTTTATTCTATAGACTTGTAAGTATCTACAAACTGTTATAAAGTTGCTTGTGTCGCTAAAGCTGTTTTACAAAATAAACTACTTCATTAAACCAAAAAGGTTTTACCACATCCATAACAAAACCCTGATAAATAATGTCTAAGAGCAGAAGGTATAGAAATTGTTTCTTGGGATGTGTATAGACTACCCACTAAGCCGAAGAATCATGGCGTCTACAAAAGCTAAACAAATTGACATTTTCATTCAATTGTAATGTTCCAAAGTGCTAAAATTGAAACAAAATGTTACAGTTGTTTTGCACATAGCTCTTCCGATATCCAGTTATGCGTGTTTGTTTGTGTTTTTGGTTTACATTGAGATAGGCCGAACGAGGGGACTATGCCAACGAAGCATCCCGATACCCTATGGGGATGCCGTGCGATTGCATACTTGGAGGCGTTTTATGTGGGTCTGGCGGTAATTCTTCGATTTTAACAAAAACTGCATTAATTTTCGAAATAGATGCCTGTTAAACGAAGAAATTTGATTATGTACAAGAAAATCTTTTTTAATTTATACTACTTTCATGATTTAACATTAATCATGGCTAAATTTTGAGATAATGGCCCTCCCGCATAACAAAATACTGTTTGTGTTAATCTCCACACAGTATGTCTCCTTTACCACTTACTGTTACTGTACCACGAACAGGTGTTTCTCTGTTGAAAATTTGAAACTCAAAGCATCCGACCATAAAGAACGGTCTATGAAGACCATATCAAGTTGTAACAATTTGTCATATTGTGCAGAAATTATCGAACAATATAGTACTAAAAACTCAAGAGGCATGGTGGCAATGCAGTGTGACCTTTTCTCAAACGGTTTGCGATTTCATTTGCGCAACACACTTACACATGTGCATTTCACTGTATGCCACTTGAATTCAACAGTTTGTCAAATAGTAGCTTTTATTAGTATCTGTACCGATCGAACTTTTCAGTTTGCATATAGAAGAAAAAAAAACAAAATCTTTCGCCCGCGAGTTGAGTGAACAACAAACCAAAAACTTGTCTCGGAAAATGGCTTGAAGCGCTTGGAGCGATTTGGATGGAACAAGGGTAAGTTTTGCACGACTTATAAATTTAATTTTTGTGCTATATCTCATCGGATACTAATTGATTTGCAGGATGCCGAAACTTCAATTCAATCCCAGGAACCTGATCCGGCCTGACTGTGCGAGGGGTCCCGCAAAAGAGAGCAGCGAAAGATTCGCCCTGCTGGGGGCGGAAATTCAATGCTCCTTGCAATTAAAAATGCACTCTCACCACAGTAATTTCCAGATGTTCGATTAATCGCCGTAGGTATTAACAAGCCCAGCATAAGGGCGTTGGATTTGTTTAATAAAAAATATCCAATGAACGCACAAAAGCTTTTATTTTTTAATAGTTCAAATGTAGCCGGACCATATATTATAAGCTTGAAATACAATGGAAGACCATAAATCAATAGTAACACATACGGTATTCGTTTTTCTTCTAGATTTATTGTTAAACTGATCTATAACCATCTGTTATGCAGTGAATTGTCTGAAAAACTGGATAATATATTGACCATATCCTTTACTGTATTGCGAAAAATTTGTTCGAGAAAACGAGCGATTTTTTATGGTAACCTATCTTAACCGTCTATTCCACATACTGTTTTTTGGCGGATTACCGTTTGTCAAACAGGCAAATATGTACATGGAATGGTTAGCTTACTGTTATCTCCGATAGTCTGAGAAATGGTTAAATGACAATTGCTAATGGTCATATACAGTATGAGAAACGTTGCATTTACAGTTTGTGGTTATGCGGGCTGTCCAAATTATATTTACCTGAGGGTGTCCAATATAGCCCATATAGCCGAGGCGGTAAACGCACGGGTATTCAGCATGACCATGCTGAGGGTGACGGGTTCGATTCCTGGTCGGTCCAGGATCTTTTCGTAAAGGAAATTTCCTTGACTTCCTTGGGCATAGAGTATCTTCGTGCCTGCCACACGATATACACATGCAAAATGGTCATTGGCAGAGGAAGCTCTCAGTTAAAAACTGTGGAAGTGCTCATTGAACACTAAGCTGAGAAGCAGGCTTTGTCCCAGTGAGGACGTTACGCCAAGAAGAGGAGAGGTGAGGGTGTCCAAAACATATATTCGGTGTTCAAATTGCAATTCTAACAGGCGATTGGAAATTGTGATTCTCTCAGCTTAAAATGCTTTCGTTAAAGTTTTAGTCACCAGAAATGCAAAGTACAGTCATATTATAAGCGTATAAGTAACTTCGCAAAATATTCAATTGGTTTCTGAGGAATTTAGGGGACAATGCTTCCAACGTTGTCCTCAGCCTGTCCAAAATACATGAATTACCCTATGTGGCGCTAGAGCGCTAGTACCACCTACTTCTACTATAGACACTATAGATTCCATAGACTCGCGGAGACATGGTTGAGCAATACGACTTTAGTGTGTTTTACCATGAATTTAGAGTGTACCGAGTAAATATGACGTCACGCAATCCATTGTCGCTATTCAAATCGTGACGTCATGCTCGTTTGGCTACACGAACTGACAGTTCGTTTGGCTACAGTTGTCTTCGCCTCTGCGAGTCTATGGAATCTATAGTGTCTATAACTTCTACTAGACGATCGAAAAATTCGATCGTTTAGCATGAGTAGCTGGTACTAACACTTTTACGACGTAAATATTAAAGTTAAAATATGGCCTCCTTGGTGATAATTGTAGGAAAAACATTAATCTACACCCAAGTAACCACAAGCATTATATCATTGCACGAATTAGACTGAACATCAACCTTTGCAATGCAAAATGCAGTAATTCCACACTTCTCATGCAATAATCCTTTAGATTGGCATTATCAATGTATTGATGCATTACATTTTTTCTTTACATTAGGGTGCATTAAAAGGTGATATACGATAATTCAATAATTCAACACTTCAAAAACTGAATAAATGCAATGTACAAACTAGCAAAGGTTGCTCTAACAATACAATTATTAAAGCTTGACTCTAATGGTAAACAAATGAAATCAAGAAGAGTGAACAACTTTTCGGTCAACTCTAGCGGTCTTGAACACTTCTGGTTCGACTCCCGATCAACTTAATCCCCGTTTGAATCACCGATCCACGACTTTCTTCAGCAAAACCTTTTTGGAGATAACTTTTTATCTTTTTTGTTCCTTGCTATCGCATGCCAATAAGGGGCTGTTCATAAACCACGTAGACCAAATTTTGGTCATCTCAGACCCCCCCTCCCCCCTCGTAGACTTTCGTTCATACAAAAATTTTGAAATTTGTATGGAGCGTAGACTTTGGCCAGAACCCCCCCCTCCCCCCAAAAAGTCTACGTGGTTTATGAATGGTCCCTAATGCTGGAAATAACAATTAGCATATGAGTAGTGTGCGAAGGGTGTTTTAATTTTCTTATATTGAATAAATGTATTCCAAAATGCATTATATATTTTTCAGTGATTTATCAGAATGCAATTACAGAGATTCTATTACATATGACATAGTCGTTTTGCCCTCTACAGCAATGATTGAGACAGAAGAACAGTTTCCTTTTAGTTAATGAAATATCTGTTGTTTATCACTGCAGCAGAAACGGTCCACGGCACCAGCGCGCATGGAACTCATCTAGCGGTCTTCAACACTTCTGGTTCGACTCCCGACCCGGCAACAAAAAAAAATGATGGTTAAAACATTCATGTGGGGGGCATTAGTCACCGTCGATAACGAAACGGTGCTAAAAATAGATTTTTGTTTTGGTTTTTCGTGTTGCACGTATTAAGCATGTGCAAATGCAAATGTACAGCACATGCATTTATGTCACTTTAGCAATGGCTGTCAACGTGCTGCAATGTGTGGCACTAATTTGATTTTAGTGGGGCCCTTTTCGACTTTAATATTGCTTCAATGAGGTGTTTAAAGTAATGCAGCATTATATACACAATTTTAAATATAAATATATAGCAATATTGATGCACTAATATACGGCTTCGTGGTTACTTGGGCAACATCTTACAAACATTTGTCGAATACAACATTCCAATATAGGGCTTCTGAACTGAGTTATGGACAAATGAGTCAAACGATTGCCAAGTGATGGAAAACATCCATGGTTCCATGATTGGATTCCAATATAGCATGGGACAATCGGGCGTAGAACGGCACTATGGCACCAGCCCGACTGCGAGCAACCTTAAGAGAAATCGGTAAACAACCCCAGTGGGGACTTTGTTAGAAGGTTATCAGGGATTGCTTTTGCAAGTCTGAGCGTTTGTTCTCCAGGTTAGGAGCGGCTCACGACAGTTTTTCGGTTCACCAAAAGAAAGGCGGCTCATCTACATCCGCGGGCCAGTGAAGAACTCTAAGCTCAACTCTAACCCGGAAGCGTTTGATTTGAAGTGTTATGATGTTAATATACATAGGGTCAAACATTTGACCAAAATACAAACCAATGCTTTGATATGATTTATTGGAATGGTAGGGTAGGTAATCAAACTTTGAACC
The DNA here is from genome assembly GCF_035046485.1 of Aedes albopictus. NCBI lineage: Eukaryota > Metazoa > Arthropoda > Insecta > Diptera > Culicidae > Aedes > Aedes albopictus. The sequence continues at coordinate 459,190,021 of NC_085137.1, read as the reverse complement.
AAATTGCGGCTTTCTGAAGCAGTGCAAATTTCAAGTGATTTTTTCTCCCACATGGAAATAATTTACTACGGCAAAATCGTATGTACATGAAAGCCACGGGTATAAGCTTTCTGTTAAATGGTAAAAAGTTTGTATTTGCACCGAATTTCATTGAAAAATTTGATTATTCGTCAACAGTGATTTTAATCTTAATTTGAACCATCGTAATCATAATTTGAACCAATTTTAATCTTAATTTGAACTACTGGCGGCAGCAGCTCGAGCAACTCACAAAACAGCCAATTCCATGCTAAACAATTAAAAATCACATGAATCTGCTAATTCGCATACCTATTTTTCATTAGGCAGTGGAATCTCACCTCAGAATGTTCGAAATTCTTTAGGAATTTGGAAACTAAATTTGGAATTTTTCATCCCCCAAGAGTAAACAAAGCAACCACTAGCGCAATCTACAGGCCAACACTAGAAGCTCACCCCCGTTTACTAGTTCAAATTTAGATTACAAATGGTTCAACTTAAGATAACATTCTCCAAGTAAGAATCACTTAAATTTGATAATTTTATGACAAATAATGCGGAATATTATTCGGTTGGTCGATTCTACGATAAATAAGCTTTCATTTAACTTGTTCACATATTAAGAGTGATACAAATGCATGAGCTGTACGGGTGCACCGAAAATGGGCTTTCTCTGGGGGGAAAAAGGTGAAATCACAGTGATTTTTCAATTGCCTGTTTTCCATGACAAAAACGCTTTTTTCAATGCTTTTAAAGTCCATGTTACCAGGTTATATTACGGAAAGCTGTTCAACATCTTTTTCGGGACAATATTTGCCTAAAAAGTACGTCTTTTTAATGAATTTCGAAATGGTTCAAATTAAGATTACAATTTGACTAGTTCAAAGTTTGATTTCTTACCCTAGTTGTCCAATATAATCATAAAACACCAAATTAATTATCTTTAGGGGCAAAGAAAGGCAACGAACCAAGTGTGAGCAAATTGCGATCCTTCTGGCGAACCAACTGCGATCCGGCTCGTTTGACATTTGTTTTGTGTCGGTTCTTCGCTTCGGCAAACCGTGAACCGCTCTCACTTTTTGTGTTCGCGAGCACGAGTACAAAGTTTATATTCGATGTGAAGCAAAAATCCAACAATCGCATGATGCTTTCCACCCCTGGTTCATGGTTCGAATCCGATTGCTAATGGAAACTTGTTTCAATTGATATTTAATCAGATCCATGGTGGAATTGGGTTCTTTAGGGGTATCCGGATTATTTCATAATCGGATTCTCCGCCCAATATTTAATTAGTCGAAATCCAAAATTTCATAATTTTCAGAGTCCGAGAACTATTTTTAAAATGCATTTAAAGTTTGTTCGGGTCGAACTGTCACTTTATCGATTGAACTGTCATTCAATCCACAAAAATGAAAACGGTTTTGTTAATTTAACCATCAAAACTAAGGTATTGGAATCTAATAAAATCACGTTATACTCAGAAAAGAGAGCTCTTTCGATTAGGCTATAGAAAATAGCAATATTTTATTCACTAAACAACCCAATTGAACACATTAATCTGTTGATTAAAACGAAACTCAGTCTGCGCAAATTTAGTGGTGTTATGTATTTAAATTGATCCAGCAGAATAGTAGTTTCAACATCAAACAGTTTTTCAGTAAATATTCTGATATATCCGAGGATTAATATATATTAATCCAATTGGGTTTTTAAATTAAGAAAAAATTAATGATTTTTTATTTTTAAACAAAAGAGTACCTTTTTCTGAGCCGCTATGATTTTTTTCAGATTTTTAGAACTTTATTTTGGTATCTAAAATCAATATCAAAGAGATTTTTTGAAATCACCGTTTGACAGCTGGGCAACTGCTTGACAGCTCCACTCAGTACAAAATGCGACGGGGGGTGATTCGACAAATCGCTCCCATACAAATTTCAAATTGATTTTTAAATAGGTTCCCGGGCACCAAAATTGATGAAAATTTGGATTTCGGCTCAGTTTGGCATGCAGATTCAGAATATGGAATTATCTCAACACCACTAAAGAAGCCAATTCCAGAGATGTGTCGTCTCCCTTAAAATCGAAATTTGAATAGTCTATTTTACGAAACGACAACAGTGTTGATATTGATATTAACATTCACGGGCTTGGGCGCAACATCCTGTCAAATTTTCATTCATGAAATGAGCGATCAGCTGATCCGAAACGTCTCGTAAAATGGCTCATTAGGAAATCTCAATTTAGTTGAAAATCGGAGTTTTCGACTATAGCGAAGTTGGGTTTTTCTCCAAATTCGTGCGTCGGACCAAACTTCGGTAGTAGTGCGCTGTATAGTAAACCTGATCCGCTACAGCGCATCACTTCCGAAGTTAGGTCCGACGTACGGATTTTGAGAAAAATGCAACTTCGCTAGTTGAAAATTCCGGGTTTCAACTGATGCACGGAGAATATTTGTCTCAGTTTCGAGATGTGATTTTAGCCCAGTGTATGGTGGGCATTGATTGACTTCTGTCAGTTCGATTGTTTACTACATACGTCGATTTCTTTGATCTTCTTTTAAACCTGGGATTGTTTTTCGTAAAATTCTGCGCAAAAAAGGTTTTTCCGCGATTATTTTCGTGATTCTTGTCTAAGGTAATGCAAAACTATCTCTTGGCTACTGAATTCCTCCAGATTACCGCATATATTCTCTCAGCAGAACATCAAAATTACACCGGCCATGAAGCCATCTACTTCATCGTCATCGTCGTCGTCGTCCGCCCGCAATGATGACCCGGAAAAGTTTTTTACTGGGATGAAACCGGAAGATATGACCTCTCGCGAATACTATCTGGACTCGTATGCCCATTTCGGTTCCCACGAGGAAACCCTGAAGGATGAGGTGCGAACGCTCACCTACCGGAACGCCATGTATCACAACAAGCATCTGTTCCGGGGCAAAACCGTCTTGGATGTGGGCTGCGGGATGGGTATTCTGTCGCTGTTCGCGGCCCGAGCCGGAGCGGCACGGGTCATCGCCATCGACTGCTCGAACATCATCGACCATGCCCGTAAGATTGTGGAGGCGAACCATCTTGATCATGTGATTACACTCATTCGGTCCAAGGTGGAAGCCGTTGATCGGCTTCCGCACGGAATTGAAAAGGTGGATATAATCTTGTCGGAGTGGATGGGGCATTGCTTGTTCCACGAGGCGATGCTGGATGCGGTAATCTACGCTCGCAACAAGTGGCTAAAGCCGAAGGGGGGCATGATGTTTCCGGATCGGTGCACCCTGTTCGTGACGGCCATCGAAGAGCGCCAGAGTAAGGACGAGCGAATTAATTGGTGGGAGGATGTGTACGGGTTCAACATGAGTGCCATCCGGAAGGACGCCATCAACGAACCGCTGGTGGACGTGATCGATCCCCGGCAGATCGTCACCAGTTCGTATCTGATCAAGGAAATCGACATGTACACCGTGGTCCGGCAGGACATTGACTTTGAATCGACGTTCCATCTGATCGCCAAGAGGAACGATTTCGTACAGGCGCTGATCACCTACTTCAATGTGGAGTTCACCAAGTGCCAGCAGCGGTTGGGCTTCAGCACCTCGCCGGAATCGCCGTACACCCACTGGAAGCAGACGGTGTTCTTTCTGGACGAGTATCTGACCGCGAAGAAGGGCGAGGAAATTTGCGGGCGGTTTGCGATGAAAACGACCGGCCACCGGATGAACAAGGAGCTGGCGTTAACGATTGACGTGCGCTTCGAGGGGGAGTTGGCGCAGGTCGTGGAGAGCAATCAGTATTTGATGCGTTAAGGGGGGAGGCTTTTGAGGCAAGGCTCGATTGGTGTATTCGGTTTGGAAACATCATCGATTAATTTTAAGCGTTTTTCTTAATGTCGAGAGAGAGATTATTATTACTATGACATGGACAGGAAGAAAGTCTTGAAAATCTAGAAAATAGATTGACTTTGTACCGGCCTATCGATCGTTAATCATTAGTCATTGAATTCGATTTGTTTCAATTTTAACACAAACTTGTTATTTTTTGTATATTGTTTACGTAATACAAATAAACAACATAATGTATTAAATAGAATGGAAACTTTACTTCCTTGCTTTCATATATTTTTGATGAAATTCACGAAGCGCTTCAAGGAAAAGTGCAGGAGACATTTTCCGAGTGTAAAACGAACTGTTATCTAATTGAACCACTGTAATTTTTGTTTCTTTTTTGATTGGTTTATTTTCAAGCTACACAAGCGTCTTTGTGCTTTCCTCGAAGCTCATGCTTCACGAACAATGAAGATACTCCGATGATAATAACCAGCTTTGTCAACTCACTCTGAAGCCCTCTCATTTTTGTCTTGAGTCAACTGATTTGTTTTTTGACCTGGTTTATTCCTGCTGTGCATCACTATCCAAATAATATGCGCCTTTGGTTATGCAATTTAATTGCATGTATTCTGCAGAATCCATGGATTACCTGTAGTAGGTAATGTGCTAATGGGTAATCCTCTTAGTTGAGCCCAAAAGTATGCAACTCTGATCACTCGCGCACATTCGCCAGCCACTCTAAAAGATTTCTACTCCAAGGCTGTATCGATCTTACTCTGAAATGTCTCACACTGCACAAAACGTGCTGCTCTTTTTTGAATGGGGCACGTTCGGTGTAGTACTAGAATTGTAGTAATGAGCTGAATTTTTGTATGGTGAGAAGGTCCATTCTCCGTTTCTTCAATGAAATGGTGAAAAAAGCGTGGGTATTATGATTCCTTGCCTAATAGGAGGCAATCAGTGAAGTACTAGATTGAAAGTAATGAGCTGGATTTTTGTATGGCGAGATGATCAATAGGACAGATCGGTGAAGTACTAGATTTGTAGTAATGAGCTGAATTTTAGTATGGTGAGAAGGTCAATTCTCCGTTTCTGCAATGAAATGGTGGGAAAAGCGTGGGTATGGGGCACGTTCGGTGTTGTACTAGATTTGTAGTAATGAGCTGAATTTTTGTATGGTGAAAAGGTCAATTCTCCGTTTCTGCAATGAAATGGTACAAAAACCGTGGGTATTATGATTCCTTGCCTAATTTGATGCTGTTTGAGCAAAACTTTGAGCAACACTGTTGTTGTTTTCTCCATTTCTTGCAACATAAACAACATAGTTATCCAAAGTTTTGCTCAACCAGCATCAAATCAAAAAAGGAAACATAACACCCACGCTTTTTGCACCATTTCATAGCACAAAACGGAGAATTGACCTTCTCACCATACTAAAATTCAGCTCATTACTACAAATCTAGTACTACACCGTTCGTGCCACATTCTCCATTTCTGCAATGAAATGGTGCAAACAGCGTGGGTTATATGATTTATTGACTAATTTGATGCTGTTTGAGCAAAAGTTTGGATAACTGTGTTGCTGAAGTTGCAGGAAAAAATGATACAACAACACAGTTAATCAAACTTTTGCTCAAATAGCATCAAATTAGCCAATAAATCATATAACCTACGCTGTTTGCACCATTTCATTGCAGAAATGGAGATTTGATCATCTCACCATACAAAAATCCAGCTCACTACTTTCAATCTAGTACTTCACTGATTACCTCCTATGGGGCACGTTCGGTGTAGTACTAGATTTGTAGTAATGAGCTGAATTTTAGCATGGTGAGAAGCTCAATTCTCCGTTTTTGCAATGAAATGGTGCAAAAAGCGTGGGTATTATGATTCCCTGCCTAATTTGATGCTGTTTGAGCAAAACTTTGGATAGCTATGTTGTTTATGTTGCAAGAAATGGAGAAAACAACAACACTGTTGCCCAAAGTTTTGCTCAAACAGCATCAAATTAGGCAGGGAATCATAATACCCACGCTTTTTGCACCATTTTATTGCAAAAACGGAGAATTGACCTTCTCACCATACTAAAATTCAGCTCATTACTACAAATCTAGTACTACACCGATTGTTCGGATCAGGAAGAAACAAAACCGTTTCTGTAAATCTACCTTGTCAGGGAGATCAAAACTGTAAATATGTATAAACAAATTGAACATTAAATTGATAAATTAAACATAACAGTTTCTTCAAATAACTTACATTTTAGTTTGTTTACTTTCTCTTGACTTTCCTCTTCCGTCTCTTCCAAGGTAACTGAGCTCCTACCAAATCATGATTAGTTATCACCAGTTACAAATTCCATTCGATAGTCGTCAATAAAGTTTCTACTTACAGTCTTATTCCGCGAGAGTGGCTATAGTCCCGTCTACGAGTCCGAGTCAATCTGTCCAGTCCAACTGTTAAGTTTGTCTCCTCTACCGTTATCTTCCGTACGTCTGTACTAATACCGGACACCTTCACTGTATGCCTATTCAACTTGCTCGTGGTGGTCGTTAACTTCAATTAACCGGCAATTTATTTCCCACTCACTTCTTCCCTGAATAGTAACAAACAAAATTTCTTTACGGAATTCAACTCAATTCAATTTTCTCCACTATATTCTTCTCGATCTCAACTAGCAGTCTCCTATCCTTCCTTTGTTTTTGTTTTCCTTTCAAACTAACCTTTGACGGCTTTCCGTCTCTCTTCGTTCTGTCATCTTCTCTGTCATTACTCACCTGTCATTTTGACACCTATCAACAGACACTTACACTTCCTCATCGGCCAAACGCCTACCGCGAGGCGTTAGGGTTTCGGCAGTGCTGCCAGAACATTCCCCGGTCCGTAATTCTGTCCCGGAAGCCACTTCCGGCTCAGGGTTACCACTGTCGATCTCCATCCTGGCCAGCTTCACTGCCGCACGTTTGTACCTTCCAGTACTGGTACGCACCCACGCTTGACGGATCCTTCCGTCGCCGGACGCGATGACCCCTTCGATTACTCCACGGACGCAGCACTTCCGGTAAGCACCCTCGACCACGTACACTATCTCCCCGACTCGCAACAGCTTCGATTCGCCGAACCATTTCGTCCTCTGATTCAATGACGGCACGTACTCCTTAATCCACCGTTCCCAAATCACGCTGGCTAACTGCTGCGAACGCTGGAACGCGTCCCGAAGAGCCTCCACTGGTTGGGGAGGTAGCCCCGTCACACACGGCTGGTTCGGAGGTACGCCCCTCAGAAAGTCGTTCGGAGTAAGCGCTTCTGCTTCACCAAACTGCTGCGACACGTATGTCAGCGGACGGGAGTTGATAATGTCCTGCGCCTCAACGATCGCCATCTGCAGAATCTCGTCCGTCAATCGCCTTCCGTCATCGAGCGCGGTGAGCGCTTCCTTCACCGAACGTACCAACCGTTCCCAAACGCCACCCATGTACGGTGCGGCCGGGGGGTTGAACGTCCACTTCGTCCTCGTGTTCGTCAGTTGGTCTGCACAGTCATCGCTGATGCCCTGCACAGACTCAACTACTTCCTTGCTGGTTCCTCGGAGATTCGTCCCGTTGTCCGAGAAAAACTCGACCGGCCAGCCACGGCGGCCGATGAACCGGTGTATCGCCATCAAACAAGACTGCGTCGTTAGTCCAAACGCCACCTCCAAATGAACTGCGCGTGTTACCATGCAGGTGAACAGTGCGATCCACCTCTTCTCCGTTCTGCGCCCTATGGTCACGTCGAACGGCCCCAGGTAATCGACTCCGACGTAGCTGAACGGCCGTAGATTCGGCGTTAGTCGCTGCACTGGCAGTGCCGCCATTCTTGGAGTTTCCGGACGACATCGATGTACCTTGCACCATACACAGGAAGCTGCCACTTTCCGGACTACAGCATCTACGCGCAGCAGCCGCAACTCATTCTTCACCGCCTGGTGGTATCCGTGACTCCGCTCATAATAATCCTGAAAGATCAGCTGAGTAATCCGGTGGTTATCCGGTAGAATCACCGGGAATCGCATATCGAGTGGCAGAAATTCCACCCTCTTGGTTCGGCCTTCGATCTGAATCAATCCATCCTCATCGATCATCGGAGTCAGCTTGTACAGCGGACTGGACCTCTCGATCGCCATCCATTGGTCCACCGGTCGGTCTTTATTCTTCCACAGCACTTTCCGCTCGTCGATTAAGCTCTCCGTCTGCGTTACCTCGAAGCTTGCTTCGAAGAGCCACCGCTCCGTCTTCTCGTACTCCTCTTGCTTCAATGGTATGCGAACCGACGCACCTGAGGATGCCATCCACACCTTCAGCTGGTCACTCATTGCTCGCGGTGTTTCAGCCAGCAGCCTTTCCTTCCTTCGCCTGCAGTTCAACACAAATCGATACACGCAGGCCACTATTCGCACCAGAGTCGTCCACATCGAAAAGCGGCTGGCATCCACAAGAATCGCTGCAACTTTCACATGATGCAACAGTAGGTGCACCCGTAGCTCCTTCGCTGTGTTCGTCGGTGGCAAGTTCTTTCTCGGCCAATCTTCCTCGTTCTCATACCGAAACCGTTGTCCTTGCACCCAAGTGCACACAGTTGCTTGTGGTGTATTCGAGAGCTTCGCATCAGTTGCTCTGTGAGCGTATTCCTTGAACTGGTATTCTTCTATCTGCTGACACACGTTCTCCTTCAGCATTGGACTCGTTTCGAAACGATCGCCTACTCGCTTCATCGTTGACTCGAAAATCGGTCGAGCCCGCTTTTCTTCCGTCGGCTCCGGCACGGCGACCGCTGTATTTGGCGATTCTTCCTGCACGTACTGCTCCCGCATCCGGTCATGGAGCTCCTGATTGCTCACCGTTGTGACGGAGTGAAGATTTAAATACGTCTGCGCAGTAGGCCTCCGTTTCTCGGAGCCGTAAATCGTCCAGCCCATCTTCGACCGAACGGCGATCGGCTCATTCGGCTTTCCAACCCGTGACTCCAGCGGCGCGAACAAATGCAGATTATCCAGTCCGATGAGGATCGTAGGCACACCTGAGGGAAAGTCCTTTGCCGGCACTCCCGCGAGATGTGAGTATCGCTTGACCACCTCTGCGTACCGAATGTTCTGTTTGGGCAGCTGCAACTCTGATACCGTTCGCGTATTGAACAGCGGATACTTTTCCTTCGAGCCCTTCGCCGACATGGAAATCTCTACGGTCCGAGACTCGTTCTCAAACCGGTTGATATTGCCGGTCCACGTGACTATCAGCGGCTCGAGTGTTCCTCCTGCCTTCAGCCGTTTTGCCACTGCATCATCCACCAGCGTCGCCGACGAACCTTCGTCCAGAAACGCGACGGTATCGTACTGTCGCTTGCCGACGTAGAGCGTCACTGACATCATTCGGAAAATAACCGTGCAGTCCGACTTCGCTTTTTGCAGCTGCACTGATTCTTCCACTCGGTGCAGCAGAGGATGATGACCGCCCCGGCAATTCCCCATCATACACCGGATCTTCGACGAACACCGACCTCCACTGTGCTTGTTCAGGCAGATTCCACAAAGTTTCTGCCTCTCGACTTCACGTAGCCGCTCCACGACGTTCATTCGTCTGAACTCATTGCAGTTACGGATGAGATGATCCGTTCGCTTGCATATCCAACATGGCCGGCTGGCCATCTCGCTGCGAGAACCTTCGCTCTGCTTCCGCTCGGATTCGTGCACATGTACAAACTCCTTTCTCCTCGGATTCTCTCTCCCAGGCCGCGCTCGCTCATTCACTGACAGCGTTGAGAACTCCGTCACCTCGGAGACGTCGGAAACGATGTTGGTTGTGAATCGAGTGAACATCCTCAGCGGACTGTCCACTCTGCCGCGCTTATACCGGACCCAATCCAGCTTGTAGCTCGGCGGCAATTTGTCGACCAGCTCCTGCACTAGCATCGGGTTGTTGAGGTGGTCGTTGAGCTGTGCCGCCTCGAGATGATCGCACAATTGCTTTACGGTGATGCCGAAACTTATGAAGGTTTCCAGCCGATCGGCTCTCGGCGCTGAAGCGTTCCTCACCTTCGTCAGCAGCGTCTTCAGCAGCTTCTCCGGCTTGCCGAACAAGTTCCGTAAATCTGCAATCACGTCCGGAACTGAGTCTGGTAGAACCAGCCTGCTTCTCACAGCCTCCAGTGCGTCGCCTTGCAAGCAGTCCTGTAGCCGCTTCAGGTTCTCCAGATTCGAAAATCCGCACGCCGCCGTCGTGTATTCGAAGCTGCTAATGAACAGCGGCCAGACTTCTGCTTCTCCCCGAAACTTTGGAAGGTGTTGCGACACTGCTTTTCGAGCAGCTAGTTGCTCCCTGGAGATCCGACCAACGCTTGGCCCTGGCCCTTCAGCACCTCTGCTTCTCCGCAGACTGCTATGCCGGCTGCTTTCCGCTCGATCGTCTAGCTGCTCTCCGTAGATTCGGCCAACTCTTGGCCCCGGCCCGTCAGCAACTCTGCTCCTTCGCAGACTGCCTCGTCGGCTGCTCTCCGCACGAACGTCTTTGAACGACTCGTCGCTGCTGCTGTCGCCATCACTGTCGCTGTCCTCACTTGAGCCATCTTCAAATTCCGTGATCACCGGCACTTTCGACATTGGCTTTGGCTTGCCAACTTGCTTCGAGCATCCCGTTCCAAATGGTTCGTCTCCTTTCGGGTACGCTCCCCGAAAATCCGCGGTCGACGGCTTGTCGACTGCCACTGACTGATCCTTCAGCCACTCCTTCACTCTCTTCTTCGGATGGTCCTCCGAAGCTTCGCCAACAGCGCTTTCTTGGTCTTTCAGCGCGTTGACTCGGTTGACGCTGCTCGTAAACTGCCTTCGAATCGCTTCGCGCTTCTTCACGAACTCTTGCTCTGCTGCCAGTTGGGCGTCCAGCAACTTCTGTTCGTGCTCCAACTGCTGCTCCTCCATTTCGCGTTGAACCTGGAGTTCCAGCTCACGCATCTCCTGTTCTTGCCTCTGCTGCTCTTCCTTCCATGCCTTCTGCCGGGCAAGTAGCTTCTTCCGCGCCGCCATCTGCTTTGCAAAGGCCTTCTCCTTGGCGAGTTGCTCCTCTTCCAACTGCTTCTCAATCGGATCCACATCAGAGCTAGCTCCCAGTTCGGACCCTCCATCGCTTCTTTGGCCGGACTTCTTGCTCCGCTTCTTGGCCGCTGCATCCGGAACTTTCAGCTGCTGCGCACTACTTGGGAGACACTGTGGGCACCGCCAATCACTGTTGACAACCCCTTGATCAACACCAGCGCAAGAAAAATGTGCCTAGTGTTGACACTTCCCACATTGGACCCAGTTTACGTCCTCAGACATCGACTCCGACATCGAGCAGAACAAACATTGCTCGGTCTTGGAGGGTGAGGAAGCCATTCCGAAGAATCCGATCTTAAAATTTTTGATTTTGTTCGGATCAGGAAGAAACAAAACCGTTTCTGTAAATCTACCTTGTCAGGGAGATCAAAACTGTAAATATGTATAAACAAATTGAACATTAAATTGATAAATTAAACATAACAGTTTCTTCAAATAACTTACATTTTAGTTTGTTTACTTTCTCTTGACTTTCCTCTTCCGTCTCTTCCAAGGTAACTGAGCTCCTACCAAATCATGATTAGTTATCACCAGTTACAAATTCCATTCGATAGTCGTCAATAAAGTTTCTACTTACAGTCTTATTCCGCGAGAGTGGCTATAGTCCCGTCTACGAGTCCGAGTCAATCTGTCCAGTCCAACTGTTAAGTTTGTCTCCTCTACCGTTATCTTCCGTACGTCTGTACTAATACCGGACACCTTCACTGTATGCCTATTCAACTTGCTCGTGGTGGTCGTTAACTTCAATTAACCGGCAATTTATTTCCCACTCACTTCTTCCCTGAATAGTAACAAACAAAATTTCTTTACGGAATTCAACTCAATTCAATTTTCTCCACTATATTCTTCTCGATCTCAACTAGCAGTCTCCTATCCTTCCTTTGTTTTTGTTTTCCTTTCAAACTAACCTTTGACGGCTTTCCGTCTCTCTTCGTTCTGTCATCTTCTCTGTCATTACTCACCTGTCATTTTGACACCTATCAACAGACACTTACACTTCCTCATCGGCCAAACGCCTACCGCGAGGCGTTAGGGTTTCGGCAGTGCTGCCAGAACACCGATCTGTCCTATTGGGTGCTGTTCGAGCAAAACCTTGGATAACTATGTTGTTTATGTTGCAAGAAATGAAGAAAACAACAACACTATTGCCCAAAGTTTTGCTCAAAGAGCATCAAATTAGGCAAGGAATCATAATACCCACGCTTTTTGCACCATTTCATTGAAGAAACGGAGAGTTGATCTTCTCACCATACTAAAATTCAGCTCATTACTACAAATCTAGTACCACCGACGAACCGACGTGACAGTGGTGTTTCAAAAGTGTCCCCCCTAAATTTAACGATCGACCAGCAAAGCGAGCGAACGCTTCTGTCAAATCAGCACAGGCGCGAACCTTTTCCTATATGAATACACGGGGGTTTGGAGTCAAGCTAACAAAACAACGCGAACCATTATAGAGGAGGCGGTAGTGTTCGGCTATTTTTCATCATGGCGTCGGGGACAACAAATTTGAATTTATTTGTTCTAGCTGTCACGTCGGTTCGTCGGTGCTAGTACTACACCCAACGTGTACTATTCTAGTACTTCGCCGATTGTGTCCTATTCTTGCATTTTCCCCGCTAACTGATAGAGAAGAGTCACTGGTAAGTGATTACATGAGTATACGACGCAATCAGAGAAGTACAAAATTTTTAGTATAAATGAGGTGAAGTTTTGTATGGTGAGGTGATCACTGTGTTGTTTAAGTTGCAAGAAAACCACAATTTTCGCACCATTTCGTTGCAGAAACGGAGAATTTACCTTCTACAACATTCAGCTCATTACTACAAATCTAGTACTCCTCCGATGGTATCATATACACAATTTTAGCTCAATTCTTCAAATCTAGTACTTCACTGATTGCGTCCTGTTAGAAATACGCCTAGCAAAGGCAAGAGAGGTAGAATTTCGCAATAGGAGGCAATCAGTGAAGTACTAGATTGAAAGTAGTGAGCTGGATTTTTGTATGGCGAGATGATCAATAGGACAGATCGGTGAAGTACTAGATTTGTAGTAATGAGCTGAATTTTAGTATGGTGAGAAGGTAAATTCTCCGTTTCTGCAATGAAATGGTGCAAAAAGCGTAGGTATTATGATTCCTTGCCTAATTTGATGCTGTTTGAGCAAAATTTTGGGTAACAGTGTTGTTGTTTTCTCCATTTCTTGCAACATAAACAATATAGTTATCCAAAGTTTTGCTCAAACAGCATCAAATTAGGCAAGGAATCATAATACCCACGCTTTTCGCACCATTTCATTGCAGAAACGGAGAATTGACTTTCTCACCATACTAAAATTCAGCTCATTACTACAAATCTAGTACTACACCGAACGTGCCCTATTCTCCATTTCTGCAATGAAATGGTGCGTGGTATAGAACAGGTATAGAAGGTATAGAAAACAGCGTGGTATAGATTTATTGACAAATTTGATGCTGTTTGAGCATAAGTTTGGATAACTGTGTTGCTGAAGTTGCAGGAAAAAATAATACAACAACACAGTTATTCAAACTTTTGCTCAAATAGCATCAAATTAGCCAATAAATCATATAACCTACGCTGTTTGCACCATTTCATTGCAGAAATGGAGAATTGATCATCTCACCATACAAAAATCCAGCTCACTACTTTCAATCTAGTACTTCACTGATTGCCTCCTATTGTTGTTACTGCCTTTTCACATGTTGGTTCAGAAATTATCTAAAACAAAAGTTTGTTTGCAACGATATGAAATAAAATGAAATGTAATCAAGAAAAACAAAAACTTAAATCAAACCAAGATTCAATCCAACCCAAGATAACGAAGAGATAGAAGAAAATTGTGTGAAATAAGGGAAACCAACTCAAAGGGACAAATTCAGGGAAAAGAAATAAACAAACTGAAAAGTTTTTCAAATTAAATTATATGATTTTTATTTTCGTTTTTTTCCTAGATTTATAAATTTTATATATAAAATTTGCAACATTTAAAGTATAATACACATAACAAATGATTTCTAGAGCTGTGTGTGTCTGTCCGTCTGTCTATCTGTGTTTCTCTCTCTCTTTCTTCCTTTCTTTTTTTCTTATGTTTCGCCTTTTTACCTTTTCTCTTCGCTTCTGTTCATCGGTTTTTAGTTCTCTTTTTTTTTGTTTTTCGTTTGCCCAGTGAAAAAATCTTCTACCGCAACGTTTTGAAATTCATTTCATTGTGTTTTTACTTTTGGACTCTCCCAGTTGTTCAGAATTTTTGTTTCATCGACATTGTAGAGCTACACATTTGTTACGAGTGATTGCGCGATTTTCTGAAAAGCTAGTACTTCGCCCGTTCCTGTTCGGAGAACAGTCGGGGACAGAACGTTGGATACGGCACACGGTTAGGGCGTCCGCGTTTCTGCGAGCGGAGCTTTTACCGCTTGCGCCGCCACCGGGAGTTTGGTTCATTGCACATTTGTTTACACTGTTCTATAGTTTAATATTTAATCTATTTGCTTTATCATTTTACACTTGAAAACTAAAGAAGATTGCAGCTGTTTGTGGTTTGTTGTTTTGATGTTTGCTTTCTTGTCCTTGTTTCATCGCGTTTATTTCATTCTAAATCCAAAGAGGGAACAGGCAGTCGAGAGGGAAGGGGGGCGCTCGGGTGTTGATGTGCGGTGGTGGAATTTTGCAGCTTCCCAGGGAAGGGAAGCTTACTGTAGCACGAGAAATACATGCGTGGTCGAATTTGTTTGAAGGAATGGGGGGTAGTGCATCGGGGAAGTACTAGATTCGATATGGTGGCGAGATTTTTTTTGTACTAGCACAATGGTTCAATGAATTTGGACTAAACTAGTTGATTTAATGCACCCAATTTGTCGGATTTCTTCACTCTCATTTCGCTTTATTCTGTTTTGACATGTAGATGGCAGTGGATTCAATTGGTAAGCAGTAATTCATTCTACTAAAAGGCGATTGATCGAATCTAGTACTTCCTTTCGCTTGGTTCATCCACCCAATCCCATGGATCACATTAGGTAACACGTAAACAATGTAAAAATCATATTAAAAATTCAATGTCCAAGCATATTTACACTTAATGGGAGAAAACCATACAATTTTCCGCTTCAAAAATAGATTTTGCTTGCATCAATAAACAATAAATTAATGAGATCAAGATTTTAAAGAAACTTCCTTTATTCTCTTTCAAAATTCTTGTCGATTTTGTGTGGTCGTGTATGTGTGTTTGTGAGTGTGTGTTTCGCTTTGTATGAGTGAGTAGTGTGTGAGTGTCTTCATTTGCGGTACGATTCTGCTTCTTTCCTAGCTCTTTTTGATTTTCCGTTTTTCCTTTATATCACCTTGTCGTTTGGACAAACATTCCTCTTTCTTACATTTTTTTACACAAGAACGAAGGCTTACGCGGTAAAAGTATTTGAAAACACAAATCGGTAAAACTAAAACAGCACTTACGACACGGGAAGGGCAGTGAGTAGTTCTCGTTTATAATAAAAAAAGTAGGTAGTCTAGATTTAAAAAGAGAAATAAAATAGCATTTTTACCGTCTAACAATAGAAAAAGAAGGTTTACGAAAGAAAGCGAACCTCTTAAATAACACGAAATACTTTTGCTTAAAAATAAGATAAATTTTTACACTTGATTATACAGCTGATTGCATGTAGCAGCTCATTAAAAAAAAACATAACCTAAAACCTAGCTCTTAAAATTTAGTACAAAAAATTTACACGAAAATTTACATCCTCAGTAGTACAGTTGCTGCTGCGTCCTGTCCTTAACTTAGCCGGGAAATATGTTCCTCTTAAATAATAAAACAAACTTATTTAAAAAAAAAACACTATCTCGCTTTAACCATTTACATATATGTATACACTCGCCTTAATAGAATACACGCACGCACAAAAAAAGTATCGCTCACTACTGAGGTACTAGATTCTCGTCGTCGACAGCACCGACTCCATGGAGACGGACCGACTGACAGAGGAGAGAACCGCTCGTTGAGTCGCTTCGCTTTTTTTTCTAGTGATAATCTAGTACTGCCAGCGCGAGGTTGACGGTTGTTTAGCAAACTTTGCACTTTGCCTTGTATGTATGTGTATAATTTGATTTGATTTGTTTGTGTTTGATTTGTACTTCTCTCGTTTTTGTTTCTTGTGTATTTTTTTTGTTTTTGTTTTCGGCTGAAGCGAGCGGTTGCAAACCGAAATGAATTTCAACTTTTTTTTATCATTTGTCATAAAAAATCATCAATCATTAAAAAACAAACAAAACAAAGCGGAAGGTGGTCCTTTTCTATAGCTATTTTTCGTTTTCTTTTATAGGGTTTTTTTCTTTATTGCCGGACTTAATAGGTCAAAGGGTCTCACTTTTTTCCGTTTAACAGAAAACATACGATTAATTTGTTTTATTCCCTGAAAATTTGAAGTGATTTAACTGAATCTATTCTTTGAAACTTTTGAAAAAAGGTTTACATTTTGCTTTACCATGAAGGTTATAATTCTTAAAAGTTAATCGCTAAATATGCCTGTCTGAATTTCCGCTAAGCTCTCATCAAATTCCAACACCATCTGACCTCAATTTGTCCGGCAATCAAGAAAATAATCCCCTTTTATTGTCTTTTTCTTGCGATTTCAAACCATTTTCCATTTCCTAATCTAGTACTTCCCTCTTGCTCGTCTTCTGCGCTGCCGAGGGAGATGATTCTGATTCTCATTTTCCTTGTTTTCCTTCTTCACATAACTTAAATAAATTATAATTTACAAAAGTGGGGAACAAAATAACTTTATACACACGGCTACCTGGTCTAATATGATACAGAGAATGTTTACACTTAACTAAAGAGAAGATCGTTTGTTAAAAATAAATATCGCAATAAAAACCGAAAAAAAAGAACAGAAGATCCTTATGTACACGAAGGGGGGAGCGTAAAACAAAAACTTTCGGGGGAAGTAGTAGATTTTCCCACGCTTTGTCATTGCTTCAACATCTCGAAGCCAGACCGCGATGGGAGGGGGCGTGGGGGGACTGTTGCCCCAACACGGGCAACAGCCCGCGGAAACCGGACTAGTGTCATTTTATGTTGTAGTTGTTTGTGTATGTATGAACACGTTTTTACTTGCTTATCGTTCCAGAAACGACCGGGTCGCCGCGGCCGGTCGCTTCTCGTACCTGTTCTATGTCGCCGAGCAGTCGATCTCGATAATATCCTTCGGTACGTCGACAAACTGGTACACCAACCGTTGGCCGTCGACTTTGGCCAGGATGCCCCGCTGGTAGTAGTACCGCAGCGCCCGGCCCATCGTCTCGTAGTTCATGTCCGGTTTGTTCTTGTGCATGCCCCACAGCTTGGACACGGCCTTCGAGTCGACCAGCTTGAAGACACCCTTCTCCCGGTTGGTCCACTTGATGAACCGGGGGCAGTACTCGCGGTCCTGCAGCAGCTTGAGCAGGAACTCCCACAGGTAGGTGGTGGAGCCCTCGCGGGACTTGCGCTTGACGCCCATCTCCAGCTTGGGCTTCTTGGGTTTCTTCAGCTTCCGCGGCGGGAATCCGCCCAGCTCCAGCATGTAGGACAGCTCGTCCGGACAGCTGGACGAAACGTTCTGCGAGTGGTGATGCAGGCCGTTCACCAGCCCGTTGGCCATGGCGTTCCCTACGTGTGCCCCCGGATGCTGGCCCGGATGCGGGTGGTGCGGATGCAGGTGATGTTGGCTCATGACGCTGAGGCCTGCTCCGTTGCCGGCGGCCGACGAGAGCGGTTGTACCCGCTGCGACGGGGCCGGCGAGGAGAAATGGGACGACGGATAGCCGGCCGCCGCCGCCGCGTTCATCGTGTGCAGGTAGTGATAGTTGTCGGACACTGGAATGAGAATAGAAGGGGGAAATAAACGAGGTGGTTATTTTTAGTCTTTTCTCGAGTGGGTCGGATGGTTTGGTAACAGTGCATGTAATCGTGTTATCAGTAGGTGGGGGCGTGCGAGTTCCTCGTCGCCATAAGGGCAGAAAGTCCTTGATCGGAGGCATTGAATTTACTGCACCTAAGAGCTTCATTCGGTAATTCATTCGAGAAACTACTATACTAGGGTTTTTTTTTATCTAATTCCCGTCTAATTAAGAATCGATCAACAATGATTGAGTTTGTTTTTGGCCTCATGGCCCATTTGGTATCATTGGGGCTCGTTCGGTGTAGTACTAGATTTGTAGTAATGAGCTGAATTTTAGTATGGTGAGGAGATCAATTCTCAGTTTCTGCAATGAAATGGTGCAAAAAGCGTGGGTATTATGATTCCTTGCCTAATTTGATGCTGTTTGAGTAAAACTTTGGGTAACAGTGTTGTTGTTGTTTTCTCCATTTCTTGCAACATAAACAACATAAGTATCCAAGGAATCATAATACCCACGCTTTTTGCACCATTTCATTGCAGAAACGGAGAGTTGAACTTCTCACCATACAAAAATTCAGCTCATTACTACAAATCTAGTACGACACCGAACGTGCCCCCTTATCTTCTGCCAAAGGACCAAAAACACAGTTTATCCAGCCAAAAGAAAACCAATAACATGCCTTTCGAGTATGTACAAGTTGCTGTCGTCGGTAATAACGAGGAGGATACAAGACCACTGCGATGCCAACAACAATGATGACTAAAGAAGAAACACTCAAGGCTGCAAAGATCAGCTCATCGTAGATGCAATCATTGTGAGTCGAGCTACCGATAAGCAGAGGAACCTGAGCATGACGTTCATCGAACTCTCAGCATCGGGAGGGGGATATTTCAAGACGATACCTTTCGTCCCCTATGGTTCTGTCTTGTAATGAACCTCCTCAGCAGAGCATTCAACCAATATAACTATGACTATCAATTGAAAAGGAATTGAAGGAGCACAAGAATAACCCACATTTCGTTATGGACGACTTGAAGCTGTTTGCGGAATCAGTACAGACGCTGCTTCAACTGTTGCAGCTTGTGACGGATTTTGGAATTGACAAATATCGATCAGTCCATCTTCGCCAGGGTCAAACAGTGGATGCCACTTGTTTCCGCGTCAATGAACAGGACGAGATTCTGAATATGGTTGAAGGCGAAGGGTACAAATACCTCGGTTTCCTGCAGCTTAGAGGTAGGTATTCGCCACACAGCGATTAAGGAGGTTACTGCTTCGTGTCAACTGTGTTCTGAGGAGCTTTCTGTCAGCCGAGCCGATATCATTACGGACGCACTTATTCGTGCCAACAGGCCCGATATTGTCGTTTACGACAAAAGGCTGAAGCGGATAACTCTCGTCGAAATCGTTGTTACCGTTGTGATTGAACCATAATGTTCAAGCAACGTTATCCGGCAAGATAACAAAGTACCACGACCTAACGGAGGAGTTGAAGCAGATTCGGTACCTGGAAGACGTCCGTATAATTTCTGGTTGTCCTTTCGACAACTGGAGTAAATCTTTTCTGACATCCCTAAAAGGAATTGAAGAAGGACCTGAACAGCATTCTTGGAACCTGTAGCCCTGACACTGCAGGAAATTCTCTCTTTCTTCTTCTTCTTGTTTCTGGTGAATCGACACCGTTTGGCATCAGCTCTAGTTTAACGTCCGCCTATTTCTGGTACTAATCCTAAACACGGACGGTCAGAGAGACATCCACACACACACCTGACACCCTACATATCGAACCCATCAACACATGGGCCGGGACCTACGGCTTTACTTCCTATCCTAGGGAAGGGGTGATCAAATATTTTTGTCTCAGAAATACTGACGGCGTCGACTAGGATTGAACCTACTCCGACTGGGATTAGAGGCAACCACGCTTACCCCCACAACACCACCGACGCCGTTAATTCTTCCTTCTCTTTCACTCTTTCAGAAATTTTGTAAATAACAAGACCAAGAAACGTCAAAATCTAGTAGAAAATCAACAGTGCAGTACCCTATAGCATCGTGGTAAGTTCCAATGGGATATATCGCGACTCGAATGCAGAGATCGGCTCCGACAACACAGATTATGAGCGTGTCATGGACCATCGTCATGGTCTTGGAGAAATGAGCGAGAACGGAGAGCTGTTTGTAGCATTTTGTGCCAACAACGATCTTTTCGTTCCCCATCGACCAGTGTACAACGGTACAACGTCACGTGGGTCTCTGGAAACCAAATCAATCACATCTGTATCAGACGAAAATGGAAAAAGGAGCCTTCTGTTCGGTAAACACAGCGCTGATCACACCCGGATAAAAACTAACCATAGGATGTTTGGTGAAAACAATTCCTGCACTATACAGTGTACCATCTCCAATGAAATGTATTGTAATTGTAACTATACCTTTACCTCGACCTTTACAACACTTTTTTATGTACCTAATCAAATATTATACTGTGTTCTTTACGTTTGAACCATTCTCTTTTTTCGGTGATTTTTTTCGTTTTTTTTTCCAATTTAGAGTTTTTGTTTTGTTTAAGTGAAAACGTTAATCAGTTTAAAAATCGATTGAAATTCAATAAAATGTGTAATAAGTGATAAGCCAGATTCCCTGAGAACTACAGCTACAAAAGATATGGTGGGCAAGGTATGTAGTGTGCGATGAGAGGAAAGCGCATAAAGGTCAATCCCAAGGTCAATCCAGAAAGACACATAAATCAGATTACCGTGAATCGATTGGATAAGATTAAACCTTTTTATATTTACATTTTAGGGTACATAACCGAATCAAATGCGATTGACAAAATTTATCTTCGACATAGAGCCATGTTTAGCATATGGACTGGACACTGAAATGACTTCTAATATACAGTGTATCAAACAATTGTCCGTACAGCAATTTTTTGGTCAAAATAATTTTTCATTCAAATGATCATAACTTGTTTATACATCAATCAAATAAGCTGAAGCTTTGACCAATCATGAACCATATATCAAAGCTCCATTGGTAAAATTTTGAGCGAGATCGAATAAGTTTTCTAAAAGTTATAGAATTTTTAGTAAAACTTATAAGATTGTTGAGCACATTTTTAAAACATTATATCTCAATATGTACTCGATGAAACTTTTTCAATTTTTTTTTATAATACAGCTGATACCTAAGACTTTCATATGCAGCTTCGTTTGAGATTTTATATTCACTACAAAAGATATGAAAAATCTGTATACGTTCAGAGTGTCATTTGGAAATTCATCATATTTTGATCAATAAAAGTGCCAAGTGTTTTCAACGTTTTTAAACTCTCAATGTAATTTTTTTATACAGGACCTACTAAACTACATATAAATAGTAGGTCCTATGTGTTTTTCATTCAGTTAATGCACTTTTAGTGGTGGAAAATGTTTGGCAGATTATATGTGCAAAATATGGTAATTTTTTAAACATTGTCAAATACATAAGCACATTTTTCATATTTTTTGTAGTGAATATAAAACCTCTAAAGTAGCTGCATATGAAAGCCTTAGGTATCAGCTGTATCATAAAAAAAAAATTGAAAAAGTTTCATCGAGTACATACTGATATATATTGTTTTAAAAATGTGTTCGAAAATCTTACAACTTTTTCTAAAAGTTTTAAAACTTTCAGAAAACTTATTCGATCTCGCTCAAAATGTTACCAATGGAGCTTTGATATATGGTTCATGATTGGTCATAATTTCAGCGTTTTTGATTGACATATAAAAAAGTTATGAACATTTGAATAAAAAATTATTTTGACCAAAAAGTTGCTGTACGGACAATTGTTTGATACACTGTAGGTTCGTCTGTACACCGTGTCCAATAAGTTCTCATACAAAATTAAATTCAATTCATTTCACATCTGTAATTAGGATTTTCAAAGTAAATTTATTTATTGAAAGGCCAACTAACATACACAAAATACACCAAATAGGTTCGCTTTTTAAGTCTGGAACCTTGCCTGGGACACATTAAATTTGGATCGAACTTGACAGTTTTCTCATGAGTTAACCTCTGACTAAACTACCATATAATATGACGTTAAAGTTTGTTATTTATTCAAAGCTTTAATCAAACGGATGCCTCAAATGTTGCAATAACGGTTAGGCACTCTCTAATGTTACTTATGCACCTTGTCACCCTTTTCATGCAACTACATTAGTGGTCTAATAACACTTAGCGCGCTCGGCATAGCTCCATCATGCCGCTCAAAGTGTTGCCACAAATAATGCTAAGTTTGCAAAACCCATCAGTTATCTGGCAGAAGGGGCATGAGAGCCTACCCAGATTTAGACGTGGGCGATCCTATATATGAAAAGTTATCCAATCCGTTCTGGAAAATTCTCAAAGCGCATTTGAATAATGATGGACTTGACATCTTCTAGTGCGAACTATAAAAAGGAGTTCTATTTAACTTTATTAGAAGAATCATTTTGCTAATATAATATTTATCGTTTCACTCATTTGTCAGAACGTCTCACTTGTCTCACTTCAGAAGCCAAATATCAAAATGTAATGTTCGGCAAACTTGTGGGTTAGTGTTTTTCTTACAATTATCATCAAGGACGCCATATTCCAACGCTCATAAACACTTAAATTAAATCGCCGACCTCATCAAACGGATTGCCGAGAATCCAACAGCCGAGAATCCGGTAATAATTTTCACTGAATTTCGGTAAAAGTTTTACCGAGATGTCGTTAAAACTTTGCCGAGATCTCGGTAATCCAACTTTTTACCGAGATTTCGGAAAAGTTCACCGATACTCGGTAATAGTTTACCGAAATCTCGGTAAAAATTTTACCGAGAATCAGTAAATATTTTACCGAGATATCAGCTGTTAGATTCTCGGTAAACCGTTTACCGAGATCAATTTCTGAATTTAAGTGTGTATCTTCGGCGTGAAAGTGTTAGTACAACCTACTTATACTAACACTATCGGATTTTTCTATCGTTTAGTATGAGTAGGTGATACTAGTGCTCTCGCGCCGGATATATGAGAGTTAGAATATGGCGTCACTGGTGATAATTTATAGGAAAAATACTAACCAACAAGTTTGCCGAACATCACATTTTGATATTAGGCTTCTGTAGTAAGTTGTAGACAAATGAGTCAAACGATTATTGCCAAGTGATCGAAAACATCCTTGCCATCAACATCTAGGCATGATCCGCCTAGGACGCAGCACATCACTTTAAGGTCTCATCATAGACAAAGTCTCATCTTTGCAGGAGATAAAAACATTTATCGCAAACATGAAGTCCAACGCGGCTACTGGGGTCAATCGCATATCAGCAAATGTTACATCAATTGTTGTGTATTTATCTGGCACACCGCGACTTTTCCGCCCGACTGGATGCAAGGCATCTTTTAGTGAAGGTTTTCAAGAA
Source organism: Aedes albopictus (assembly GCF_035046485.1). Classification (NCBI taxonomy): domain Eukaryota; kingdom Metazoa; phylum Arthropoda; class Insecta; order Diptera; family Culicidae; genus Aedes; species Aedes albopictus. The sequence continues at coordinate 459,166,716 of NC_085137.1, read as the reverse complement.
AAGGGCTCATACTGTGTGCGACAACTGGCTTGTGATAGAAACTCTCAGTTAAAAAACTCTGAAAGTGCTAAGCTGAAAAGCAAGCTTTGTCTCGGTGAGGACGTTAGGTCATGAAGAAGAAGAACACCATCCAAAGTGTCGAAACGTTGGGTTAGATAACAACTCGTTTTGATTCATTAAGACTGCGTAGCCGTTAAATCCGATTTCAGCCGGGGCCCGTGGCGTAGTTGGTCACACGTTCGCTTCATATGCGCAAGGTCGTGGGTTTGATTCCCAGCCCCGGCACTTGCAATTTTTCGTTGCGTTTCCCCCGAGAGCAACTGACACTGACCCTCTTCTGAGCCCCATGGCTCAAACGAACCCGGATACCTGGACATCGGCGAACTGCTACTCATAATGGACCCCCAATCGGACTGGAAAGGAACAACGGCCATCCATCATCATCCTTGTGCTCATCATTCTACTAGGTATAAAGTAGAAAAAGTGAAAGCAGCAGAAAAACAACCAGTTCGATAAAGTAGAATAGAATCTAGGCGCTGTACAAAAATATAAGTGCAGCTGTCAATTGAAATTGCTCACGTAGTGCCCCAGTGGACAATAGAGCTGTAAATTAGGTTAAGTGATTAAGAATAAAAATCCGATTTAAAGAAGATTATAGTAAAAAACCATAATGAAACATCCGAATGAGTTCCTGGTATTCCAAAAGGAAGCATACACGCAAGGCCGTCCCTATTTTTGCAAAATTTGAAAATGTTAAAAGTTCAATATTGCAAAACGATAATTTTAGCTAAAAAACCATCATGCCAAAATTTGAAGTCCGTATCTCTAGGCTAAGAGGTTTCCCACGGAGCCTAAAGTTCTCAAAAAATGTATGGGGTCTGAAAAATAATATTTTTTTTTCGACGTAAAAAGCACTATTCTATACTAAAATCGATGATTTTAGTATAGAATATAAAAATGTGCTCAGAGTTGCGATATCTCTTTTCGTTTTTGAGTTATCGAACAAAATATGGCAGGTTTCCTTAGGGATCTCAAAAAATGGTCAAAATGTTCATTTTTAGGTAGTTTAGGTGTACATGATACATAAACGTCGAATTATGGATGTTGCTTGGAGTGCAATTACCATCCTTGGGGCAGCTCTGATGACCCTCCGAGGCCACAAGTATCCATTTCTGTGAAAAGTGCATAACCTTAGGCTTACCTATATTGGTATTGAACTTTATCATTTTCAAAGTCAAGTCGATATGTATGGCCATTGAAAGTTGTTTTGGGTAGAATGCACCCCAAAATATGGGTATTAAACTACCCTCCTGGAAGAACCCTGCGAGCACTACCACAGCAGGAAATCCTGTAAGAATCCCAGTAGGAATTCCTGGAGAAACTTCAGGAGGAATCCCAGAAGGAACTTTTGGAGGAATCTCAAGAGAAACTCCTGGGAGATTTCCAGGAGGACATCCTGGAGAAATCCCAGGAGGAACTTCTGGAGGGATCCCTGGTGGAACTTCTGGAGGAACTCCAGAAGGAACTTATGGAGGAATACCTGGAGGAACTCCTGGTGGAACCCCAGGAAGAACGCTTTGAGGAGCCCCAGGAGTAACTCTTGGTGAAATCCCAGAAAGAACTTCTGAAGGAATCCCAGGAGGAACTCGTAGAGGAATCACAGGATGACCTCCTAAAGGAATCTCAGGAGGAACTTCTGAAGGAATCCCTGGTGGAACTTCTGGAGGAATCCCATAGGGAACTCCTGGAGGAATTCCAGAAGGAACTCCTGGTGGAACCCCAGGAGGAACTCCTGGAGGAATTCCAGGAGAACCTCCTGGAGGAATCTCAGGAGGAACTTCTGGAGGAATCCCTGGTGGAACTTCTGGAGGAACTCCTGGTGGAACCCCAGGAAGAACGCTTGGAGGAACCCCAGGAGGAACTCCTGATGAAATCCCAGGAAAGAACTTCTGAAGGAATCCCAGGAGGAAACCCAGGAGAAACTCCTGAAGGAAACCCAGGAGGAACTCTTGTAGGAATCCCAGGATGACCTCCTAGAGTAATCTCAGGAGGATCTACTGGAGAAATCCCCGATCTAACTTCTGGGGAAACTCCTGGAGGAATTCCAGGAGGAACTCCTGGTGGAACCCCAGGAAGAACGCTTGGAGGAACCCCAGGAGGAACTCCTGGTGAAATCCCAGAAAGAACTCCTGAAGGAATCCCAGGAGAAACTCCTGGAGGAATCCTAGGAGGAACCTTTGGAGGAATCCCAGGATGACCTCCTAGAGGAATCTCAGGAAAAACTTCTGGAGAAATCCCTGGTCTAACTTCTGGGGGAAGAACCCCAGGAGGAATTCCCGGAGGAACTTCTGGAGAAATCCCATTAATCTTAATATTTGCAACTTTTACAAAAATAGGGATGGCCTAATACACGCCCTATAGGACTTCAACACCCAACATGGAAGCTGCCCCGAAGAGTATTGTGTAATTTTGCACTGCTCATCACCATACAATGTATGCATTTGATGAGGCTCAGCCTTAGTGCGATGCTCGTGGTGGCCGTGGCGGTAACAACAATGCAACAATGATGATAAGGGGAAATTGCCGTTTTTTATCAGTAAGTAGCAGCCAAAAGCACGAGCACCAGTAAATGGGGGGAAGGCTTATCTCGAACGGGCGGGCGGTCTTTACAACCGGTGCATCGGATGCATATATTTAGGTGTAGGTACCTACACATGTAGTAGCAACACACGTACTAGATCGAAGAGGGGAAAAAATAGAAAAAGAGCTTATAGCGTTTATTGACACCACCCGCAAACTGCCGGCATTGTTTCCGCGCGCGCATGGGTATCAATTGATGATAAGAGAGGGGCGAAGCAAAATTTAATGGATTAGAATCCCTTCGGAGAATTTATCGTGGTGCAATGAAGGTCGAACATATCCTGTATTCGCAGGATGGAAATTGGGATACTGTGCTCAAGAATGGAACGCATTCTTTGTGAGTTGAATATCGAGGGTAACTCATTTGGCTGGCACTCATCATCTCAGTCTCTAGACATGGAAGGGCTGCTTTGATTTTCAAATCGACCCAAAATCTACCGAGGGGCTATTCAAAGTTAGTTTTGAATTTCGATCGCATTTTAATGGTTTTCTGGACATAATGCAAGTTTTTCTCAGCAGTATCTACAAAAACAATTAGGAATTGGTGCCTTGCAACGCTGACTGCAAAGAAGTGTAATCACCTTGCTACCCGAACGAAACCTGAACGAATTGCTAAACAACGCACCCAGCCCCCAGAATCGAACCGGAGAGGAAGCAAAGGATAATGAACGAGAAGATTGCCAGGTTCGTCGCGACCAGGTTGCATGCACATTGCACACACAACTCTGCCTCGCTGCCTAACAAAATGCATTTCGCTTTCGGTTCACCATCAGCCACGACTCGACGACGCGCGAGAGTGCATCAAACCGCGTTGTGTCCGCCGCTCCCCCTCTGCTCCGTACGTTGCGACGCGACGCGATGGGACGAACAACGAGAAGATACGATGATGATAGTTTCGCTCGCGCATCTTCCTCTTCTGTTCCTTGCCTAATCGCTATTCATCGCATCCCGTCGTAATCCCGCCAGCGGCGGGAGGAATGGAGGACGCTCGCGCAAGGTGCGAGCGGAAGAGCAAATTTATTGAACAAGTCAGACTGGAGGACTGGATTGGCGTTCGCGCTGCTCGTCCGTTGCATATGCAACGGCAACGACGACGACGACTACGAGAGTCCCGTGATCCAGGAAAAAATACCTGATGCACTCGCGCGCGGTCCCCAGCCAGTGGCTGGTGCATAACAGATGCAACAGCAGCCAATGACCAGGAAACAGACATCGTCAGGTATGACCTTCAAATGCTTAGGTTGTTTGCTCCTCCGGTCCGCGGACCGGAGGATGCGCGCATCTTCTTTCTTCGGTCCAAGTTGGCGTTGGGAGTTGGTTTACGGAGGGCGGGGAAAAAGGGCTGTGCGCTATCTCTAGGGACTATAGGGAGCGAATCGAAGGGAAGCTGTTGCAGCGGAGTTCGACGATTATGCCTTAAAAGCCATTATCTTAATCTTTGCGGTTGCATCTGGGATTCCTGCTGTTGGATGGCTCCCGTACCGTGTCTTTGTGTACGTGTGAGATGAGCGTTCAAAGACCAGTTTGCGTCAACTGGTGGCAGCGGCGGCAGCGGAAGATGGATTCGCGAGCGGCAGATAACACACCGGAATGGCATTTAGTGGAGTGATACGGGGAGCGATGTTTTAAGACTTTCTTCGGTTGTGGCGGCTGGATGGAAAAGAAGCGACCGCTAATGCTATGATTTGTGAGTCTGCGCTCACAATGCGGCTCAGCTAGATCTATACGCGGGAGGAAAAATAGAAATCTAGATTGAGTTTAAATAAGGGCGAAAGTAACATGAGAGAGTTCTCTTCGTCGACTCTCTCTTCTTCAAATTTAAGTGACAAGTTGCAAGTATTGTTGAACTTTTTGGTCATAAATCGCTAGGTTGCGATGCAATCTAGCGTCTGAGTATAAAAAAGTTCGATTGAATTTGCATCTTGTCACTTTAATTTGCAGAAGAGAGAGTCAATGAAGAGAACTCTCTCATGTTACTTTCGCCCTTATTTAAACTCAATCTAGAAATAGCTAACCGCGCGCCAGTAATTGGCTACAATTGAATAATGGTCGCCATACTTCCACGTCGCACAGGTCTACGCTGACAGGTTTGCCATTTGAAGCGCAGAAAAAGCCCCACTCCAATCGGAGCACGCCTAGACGCGTTAAAATGCAAACAGCTGTGACGCTGTCACCTGAAGAAGAGTGCATCCATCGCGGTGTTGCCACGCATCATAGTAACCCGCGTGGTTCGGTTGCGATGCAACTATCGCGCGAGCGGAAAAACTATGCTAATTTCACGTGGAAACAAGCGAGAGTGAGAGCGAAACCAAATTACACACCGGTGACCTTCTAAACGAGCGATCACCCTACAAATCCACTGAACTATCGTTGTGCATGTGCAGAGCCGAGCGCACGGTGCACTGTAGCCATCAGCCAATGTTGCGCTCTATTGAAATTGTGCATCGCCACCTCCTCTCGTCGTTGGGGCCGAGCACCCTTCGGCAGCCTACCGCCACCCATCGCAGTTAACGATTCCGCTTGCTGCCGGTTCCTTCTTTTCGGGTCGTCTTTCATCGCGCTCTCCGGATGCAGCGGTGGTTCCAAGAAGTCGACGACAACCTCCGTCGAATCTAACCTCAGAGGACTATGTTCTAAAGTCTAAAAACCGCTTGATGGAAAGAGTTGCCCCATAAATATTCATCGTCATCATCATCATCACCGACCGTCTTCTCGGCCTCTCTCTCTAATACCTGCTCGCTCCAGTGCAGCAGTGACGGTGTGCTGCGCTATTGCTGCATCGCGCTCTGCTGCAGCAATATGCAACTATGAAAAGCGATGTTGCAGAAGTAGGCGGAGGAGGAGGAGGAGAAGCTCGCGGTCAGGGAGAAGCCCCGAGGCCGGAGATTGCAAATCGTCTTCCGCTTGCATTGCACCACCATCGTCATCGTCATCGCTTTGGTTTTGGTGTGCCTCTCGCGCCTCTTTGTGTCGGTCGGGTCTTCTTCGGTTGCACCACACTTCTTGAGCTCCAGGCTGGCAGGCAGGTTGAGAGGGCTCCAACCAACATCCAACAAGAAGCAAAGGAACGGTGTTTTTGTTCGGGTCGCGCGCGCCTTCGTCGTTGCTGGCTGATGGCTGCAAGCCTCCCCATCAACAAATAACTATTTTTATGCATTTTCTCTCGTTTCCAATCCGCGCGCCATCCGAAGCCAAGAGCAGTTAAAAAAAGCTACTTTTATGTTTTGTGGTTGGGGTCGTGTTGGCTTTGTGGTTTTTTAACCGGAAAATGATGAAGGAAGCATCAGCGCCGACCGCTGCCGCGGTGCTGCCATCTGATGAGGTGGTTGCGCAATGGCGAAACCTAGGCGGTGTGGGCCCATACTCCGCCAGAACTTGTTCTAAGCGCATCGAAGGGTGGTGGAGGCGCCATTGTTGGCGCGACTTCATTCTTATAGGAATTCAGCTGGGAAGCGAGAGGCCTGCTTTGTTGGTGACACAGACAGTCAGACTGTTTGGAGGGGTGGAAAAAGCGAGAGTAAGGAAGCGCGTGTAGAACAAGTTTAGGAAAACTAGAAAACAAGAGCGAGAGAGGGACAATGTATGGGGAGGAGCTTTGTGTTCTTCTTGTGCCGTTGTTTGGGTTGGTTGTTCTTTCCCGGTTTCGACCGAGGTTTCGACGGCGCTTGTGTGCCCTTTAATGGGAAAACCAACAGAACGAGAGAAACAGAAGCAGAGGGAGGGCAATTTAGCGCAGGAAAAAGGGAAAGTTCTTGCAGTTCGTTCTACTGCGATGCAGCTGCAGTGTCACCTTGAATTCGGGGTTGGAGAACGCAGACAAAGGAGCGCTTGTTTCTAATCGTAAGCCCGTGGGATTCAAACCACGTACCCGCTTGGAGTCGTTACATCAGTCAGGGGCAGGAAGCGCGAGGGGGTTATCATTTTGCATTTTGACAGCCCACGTCTGCGGGTAACAAAGTGCCAGGGGCTTATCAAAAATTGCATTTGCAACCGAGATTAGATTGGGGCCGTTGTGGTGCCGCTTTCGTCAGCAATTTTCCGCGCGATATAGACTGATTGTTTTATTTTGGAACTTCTGGGGCTGTCCATCTATAAGGCGGCAGCGGCGATAGCCAGGGCTTATCGGTCGAACAGGTGTTTGAAGAGAGGGGCGATTGTGCATTGTTGATTGTGTAGACGCACTAGACTGGCTGCATTGAGTATTGTTTTGGAAATAAATTGCAATTGTTAATCGTTGAAAATCTAAAAATGATGAAAATGAACGAGGGGTGATTCATCGATAACGATGAATGGGTTCGTTGGCATCCATCAAAGTATTCATATAAAAAAAAACGCCAAAGTTGACTTCAAACGTCAATCTGCAGCGACAAACCCGCTTGATAAACACGGAGACAGCTTTCGTTCGTTTGAAACAAAAATAATCATGTTTATTCGGTAAACTGATAAAATGTTTAAAACTAAAATTTTAATTTTTAAAACTAACTCAATTACACATTTATTTCGACAATACCCATTGAGGAGCCCCCCGTTCTGCCGTCGAGAACATAAACAAAACTCACAAGCTCCAGCTGCATCATCAAACAAGATTTCCTCTTGCAAAAAAGCAAGGTTTACAACACGGGAGGTGAGTTTTAAGGAAATGACTTTATAAGTTTAATGGGAAAACAAATATTTCCGTAGTGCCGACCTGCCACAAAGAAAAAAAAAAACGAAAATATTTACATTTATGTACATATTTCTAACATAATCTGTCAGAACATGCATTTTTGTTTCAAACATGGATTGAATTTGCTTCAAATGTGACGTTCGATTTCCTCCAAACAGTTTTATTTTTGTGGCCTGAACAAATTGACAATTTATTTGAATTTACCTCAATTATTTTTGATTTTAACATAGTTTTTTTTTTCTGCGTGAAGGGCTTTTCAGTTGCAAGTCCGCTTATAAGCCTTTTCATGTAACAGGTCAGTGTGTGCTAACACGAACCTGTCATCTGAAGAAGAACTGTCAAAGGTCCGAAAAATCAGCTGTTTTGAGACGTCAATGAAAAGGTTCATTACAAAAGTTGACACGTTTTTGTAATTGAAAAGCAATCAAGCAAGCAATCAAGTGTCAAATTTGTGCTGTCAGTGCATTTTGATAAATTTTAGTGTTAAACTGGCATTTCAATTAATGATTGGCATTCACTCGTTGCAATGCAAACACGTAAATACGAGAGAACAGCCGCGGTATAACTTTTTTAGTAGTTTTTTTTTTGTTTTGTTCTGGAGTACAGCGACCGTTCGCTCGTTGCAACTTATGGGATCGTTTACATTGCAACGTCACTTTGACACTAAACTGTATCGAAATGCATTGGCAGCATAACTGACAGCACAATATTGATATTCATATAGAATATTGATAAAAGCTTGTCAAAGGATCATTGAAGCCGACTTTTCCGCTACTCACCGCATCAAAACAAAAGCGCCACCATATATGGACGGTAACACAGTGACAGCAGTCGAGTTACGTCAAACACACAAGGCTACGGTGGCGCTATCTGTTCATTTCATAGCGGCCGTTTTAGTTATTTTAGTGATCCATTAGGGGACTTGCAACTAAAAATCGTTGCAATGAACGAGTTTAGTACGAATTAACGGCAGCTGTTTATTCAATAGGGTCCTAAAATTAAAGACTCGCTTTGATTGAAAAATACGATCAAGCACGGTATTCTAATCGGAATTGTACTTTACTCGAGCTCGAAAAACGAAGGAATAATGACTCGAAAACTCGAAATAAGTAAAATGGTAAACAGTTCTGGTTTGACATTTGAGGTCGATCTTGACGTGAAAGAATTCGACATTTTTCGTACTGGGGTTTCAAAAATGTTCCTATCTGACATACACGGTGAAAAAATCACTTAAAGTGTGTGTTGTTATAAGCTAGGGGCGGAACAAAAGATTAAAAAAAATAAAAAATGTGTTTTTCAACCACGGCCAATAAAAACGTCAAAATATGAGTATATTTGTACTCGTGGATTATATTTTGTGGTATAAGAATCTTGATAGAGCTTTAGAAATCTATTTATGAGCGGTAATGGCCACCACAATCGTACTCACTTTCTGGTAGTGATAAGATCATTTATTATCAAATATTAGTTTTATCTTTATTATCGAGATTTTCAGCCAGGGGATTTAACAATTTAACGTTTGACTTGTGTCGTTTGAGAGCTGATCGATAAGTTTTATTATCGATCTTATCGACCAGCTGCCATATGACACAAGTCAAACGACAGATCGGCTTACCCCTACCAGAAAGTGAGTATGAATGTGGTGGCCATCTGAAACGAGACCAGTCAATAGGTAGCTTGATATGGGGCCAAAACGGACCAGCTGCTGATTGATTGACTTCATGCTATTCGCCCCCAAAACGACGATTCGACCGCTTGGGAGTGTTGTCGTCGTCGTGATGATGCTTCCCGAAAGCAATGTCAAATTCGTTCGGGGTTTCAAAACATTGGAAAGAAATTCATTATTTTTACAGTCAGATTGAGATTTACGAGTGAATGAGTGTGATCCGAAGGTATAACTGTTTATTCTGAGCATAACAGTATTTTTTACGGCAGTGAAAACTAATTAGAAGTACGATATTTCTGGGTCTGAAAATCGTTCAGGCGAAGTGGATAGCAAATCTAACCTAGAATATCCTACAATTCTAACCTCAACTCCTCACTTGCACAAGCCGGATCTCATTTTTCACGGAAATGGTGGAACAAAATGCAAAACTAATGTACGTGCGACCGAGGGAATCAAAAGTTCTACCATTCCCACATAAAAAAAATTGTCGGATGTGGGTTGTAAGTAGGAAAAATAAAATAATTCCCCCAACAGATTATGTTGATAGGTATGTAAAAAGAGGTAAACATCATCAGTTCGGTAGTTGCGCTACCGAAACAAAGATGGGTAACAGTATGTTTTGTTTTGCCCTTGAAAGCCAATTAGAAAAAAGCAAAAACCATCCGGCCGTTCCAGACCACGTGTGGACAGTGTTGTCAAAGGCGATGGAAAATACGGCCCGCATACATTTTCATTATGGTAAAAGTGCATTATAGTAATGAAAGAGAATTATTTTTTTCATTCGTAATAATTAATTAAATGTATTGAAAATTTAACAAAAAATTCAACATTCAAAAACTGTTATTACGGAGATTGTTTCGACTGTTGCTTTATCAATTCAATCCTACTCAAAATGAAAGATTGAAGCACGGTTTGTTATGTTCACTTTTTTTTTGTATTTTTGTTAGGAATAAGCACTTATAATAAGACCAAAAGAAGGCAATGAATCGGTGCCTTCTCGCTTCTTTTCGATGATGAATTTGGGAGTGAACAATTTGACCTTGTTTGTTTTGAAGCTGATGCTTCAAAAAATATATTTATTTTAAATCAAAAACGAAGACCTTTCTTCTCGTCAAAATGTAAGCCTAATCTTTCACCAGGAAGCAGAGTTACAGCATCTCAACGGTGACTATTTTGTATGAAAATCGTGATACGTGATCAATTTTGAAGAAAATCTAGCTTTAGCGTTAAGGTATTTTTTTCCAAAGAATTATGTTTACAAATATCATTTACAACTAATCCTTCATTAGTTTTGAACACGCTATGGATAATTAATTATGGAAGTTTCCTTCATTTGCCCGTCTCCCTAAACTCATGACAAAATTTATGGGCATTCATGTTTCACCCGTAAAAAACTTGAATCTTGAAGCAACATAAAATGTTTGGCAACACTAGCCCGAACGACGATCGGAGCGAAACGTAAATAAACAACAAACATTTTGGAAGAAAAGAAGATCAATAAGAAGCCAGTTGTCCGGTCTCGTCTCAGGTGGCCATTAGCGCTCGTAAATTTCTGGATAGTGCTTAATATAAACCTCCAAAGTCTACGGGGGACAGACTTTTGACGTCTGTCAGTAGTTGTTATCAAATTATATTCGCAAAGTGAAACGTAACATTGTTGCAGTTATCGAACGTCTATTATATTAGAGTTGTAACATCCTCGATCATATCCTACCGTAGGTCGTTATGAGCCATTTTATGAGACGTTTAGGATCAGCTGATCCGTCATTTCATGAATGAAAATTTGACAGGAGGACACTGTTGTTGTTTCATGAAATAGACTATTGACGTTTATATTCAGAATGTTCGAATAAATGATGCGAAAACAGCCTTCCTTGCTCCTATAGGGCACTGAATTGTTCTGATTTTTTATGGGATTTTGACGTTTCTTGGCCTTGTTCTGTAACTGTGAAAGAACTCCCTTGAATTACATGGGCGTAGTACACAAAAAGGGGCAACAGTAATTGCATTCCAAAATTTCAGCATTCCCAGCTAATCCATTCACAACTCCTTCCCGCACTGACCATTCCTGTCCTCAATCAAACAAACGGTCGACAACCGACAGCAACAAATCTCGCAAAAACAAACGGGCACGCGAAAGCTCTACCGACTTCGGCTGCTGTGGTCATCGACACATTGTCTTTGGTGCATTTTTTGAAGGTCACAACTACTGCTGCTGCTGCCGCTGCTGCTGCTCTTGGCCAACAAATAACAGTCAGTCAGAGCCAAAGCAAAACGGTATAGATGCAGCTGCCCCATCGCCGTCAGCCAAACAACAGAGCTGGTGCAACAGTGACACGGTAGGGGGGGCCTCCTCTCTATCGCGCGCTCGCTAAAATGTACACGGAGAAAACCGAATATGCCTTTTAGCTTATTATATAATACAAAAATATCATTTAGCTGTTTTAACCGTTGCAATGCATAAAATTTATGCATAGCATCATTTTTATTATGCATTTCTTGGGATATCTAGCATTTATTACAGTTTTGATGAATATCAAGTCATTATAGTTACACTTTGGACTTAATTGAAATTTTAATCGGCCAACCGACAGCTGCCGCCATCGCGTCGTTCAAAATTGTTCTCCTTGTCCGCGATTTTTTCATAAAGTGTGCTCAAAAGTTCAATTTGTGGACGGTGTACTACATGATCCACCATCAACACTGTAGGAAGACCGTGGACTATCACCGAACGTGATTTATTAAATTTAAGTAAGTATAAGTTGAACATTTTTCTAGGAGAAATTAAAATGCTTTATTTCCGTAGCAGCGAGCGCAGCAGACTTCCTGACATGCTTACGGATGCCGTTCCAGATGCCGTTGCTGAATTATTCCAGAGAAGTGAGAACAACAAGAAACTGTGGAGGAACCATACACGGAATATCCGGTACATCCCATCGATGGGCTATGCATATCGCCGACGTCGTCGATTAATAAAAATAAGTGCTAAGTGAATTCTATTTTAATATTAAATTGTATTTTAATAAGGAGATGGAAATAAAAGGATAATTTCCCGTTTTGTTTATTGCGAGCTAAAGTTATCGTTTCCTCTATTTTTGTTTTGATAATCGAGAAAAAACAAAAACAAAATCAAATATGCATTCAACCTCGAATATTTCTGGTATATGCATTTCAATGCCTTCATCATCAATATATTGCTTGAATAAATTCAAAATATGCATTACAAGGGGTGGGCAGATCGAATATGGTTTTAGTGTGAATTATATGCATTTTAGCATTTTTCAATCTAACCGTGTATAACAAATAAACAAACATTGAACGAGGGGCGCGCTACTAGTATGGTGGTGTGGCGGCGAGGGGTACTCGACTGGAAGCGCTATACGTAGAACGCAGGCGAAAGCGGAAGAGAAGAGAGCAAATCTCTGCTGATGTGTGGTTTGACTGCGCGCGACAATGGCGCGAGGATGGCGGAAAAGTGGGGGCAAAGAACCACGCGACGCCGGTTGGAGCTCTTTGTCACCTGATTACCAGGGTTTGGCAGCACTAGACGGGAAAAGCTGGCGACTTGTGGGTTCGTTGAGGCGCACTTACATTGTTGCTGGCAACAACTATGAGGACCGCCATTCGTCAGCGCCATCAGTGGGTTGCGTAATCAAATTATGAGACCTAAACAGGAAGAGGGGCACACCACTTTGTAGCGCGAAAGAGGCCACCGAAAGGGGCAAGCAGATGATCCGGCCTACTAATTTGAATTTTGCTAATTAACTTAGTGCCCTTGTCCGTTTTGTTTCGCGCGAAAAATGGTTTCCCCTCTACCGCCGCCAATCACGACACGCGTGATTGTTCCGCTGGAAACTTTGTCGCGCGCAACAGCGTGACAACAAAGCAGGCGTTTGGCAAAGAATTTTGGGGAAACAAGGAAGTGCGTCGCGTCGTCTGTTCAATTCAGGTCGTTCAATTGGGCCCTAAAGTATATTCTGATCGCAACATTGCATTTCATTTCGTGCACTAAAACGAATGAATTTGGTAGAGAAAGTTCAACAAAGTTTATTTCAGTGTATCTGTCATACACGGTAAAACAAATTCTATCAAAATATGAGTTTGAAAATAGGGGCGGGATACAAGATCAAAAACAAAATAAAAATTAAAAAACATATTTATTTTAACAACAAGCGATATCCCACGATTGAAACCAAGAATCCAGACAGGACTTCAGAACCCTATTCAGGAAACAGAGAAAAATCGGCACATTGATATTGATTAAATCGCGAAATTATTGTAATGAAGCCCGCGTGGCGTGTGCGACCGGGCACGCGCTTCTCAAGCGCCGATGACAAAGGGACATTCAGTGCGATTTTATGGCCTTGCAGTCCGAAATTTCAAATATGGAACGCGATTATCGTGGAAGAGTTGAGCTGGCGAAGGCACGGGCACCATTTTCGGGAGCCGCCATCAACGGGTGTGCTGCCCGCCCGCGATACTTCCTGCCTGATGTGAAGGTGCCTTAATCGATAGCGGGCGGGCGGTGAAGGAAAAGCGGGCAGCGCAAACAGGAAGTCGTAGGAGGCGCGCAAAAATCACCGCGCACTGAATGGCTTCCGCGTCGCCGTCAAGCGGAGCGACGAAACGGGAAAAATGCATTATTGTTCCCGTGCACCGAAACCGGGAACCCGAGCCGTAACAAATTTGCCAAGATCTTTAACATATTGAGATGGGCAAAAAAAAAAAGTTAATTTGAGAAAATATTAAGGCCCGCCCACACTTACGGAGAGGCTTGTTGTGTTGCACATGTGCTGGGACAGAGAGATAAAAAAAACTGGCACTGAACGAAGAGCTCCGGCGCGGGCCCAAGTGCAAGTTGATTTGTCTTTTTATGACTTTCGTCCCGGTCGCCTGTTTCCTGAAAGACGTAAATAAAACTGTCATTTCGGCAATTTTTCGCTTAACTCGCTCGCTTTATCCTCATCTGTTTGTGCGCTTGTTGATGACTCTCGACCGAGGCAAACACCGGCGGGGTAAACTGTCATTAATAAAAATTCTCGACTGTGCACGGTCTAGAACGAGCGTTCATTTTTTTTTCTCTTGCTGTTTGCTGCCTTCTGCGGTTCTGCCCAGTCTGTTCGGACGATTTTTTGTGATTACTTAATTTGAGTCAATTTGACGATTTCTTGTGCGCATCCCGCAGAAGTCCGCGTGAAACCGTTTAAAGAAAGCGGGGTCATTGTGCCCGCCTGCGCCGACAAGCGCCTACTGTGTGCGTCAATATGGCGGAAACGTCAGTTTTGAAACATGGCGCGATGCACGCCATACCGGGACCGAGGTGCCGCGCAAATGTGCATCCTAGAATTATGATTACGAACGGAAATCCATATGTAGGTGCATCGCATCTTTTGCATTCCGAATGAAGCGCCAGCGGAGCGCGATGCGTGTGTTCTCCCCACGTTTTGTCATCGCGCGCGGATGCATTTCACCACGTACGCTCGATGCGCGACTGTCAAAATGGGACATAAATCACCCAAACACGCTGAATAGGTTATGGTCTATTCTTGCGTTTAATGAACCATTCATCGAACGATGGTGGCACCCGAATTAGTTTCGGATTGGGAAAGATTGCGTCCGCGAACGTGGGCCCGCTTACAGACACGTCTCAAACCGCGGTTCCAGCCATTCAGATCGGTCGACTACTTCCGCTTCGGTGCCCACTCTAGCCAAACAAAAGAATCTCTTTCATCATTGTCGGTCGAGTACTCGCGAGTACAACGAACGCTGCCAGTCGCCCCAAACAAACACCGGTTCGACGGTGGACCGGTGGTTGCATAAAACTCGATTTCCCTTTAGCTGCCTCGACCGGCCGGCCTGCTCGAATTCGAATAGAGACAAACGGACTGCGCGCGCGCGCGGTGGACCGGACCGGAAGAGTTTAGTTTTGCAATAAAGCGCCCGCCTCCTTGCCCGCCCTCTCGCGAGGGATTGTTCTATCGTATCGTTCGTCATACAGAACACGGGTACCTTTTTGTTTACTACTGCACTATCGGGGGCTGGCGCGGCACAGTGCTGGTCTACGAGGTTACATATGTTTTGCTTTGGTGCCGTTTTTTTTTCGCCGCCACCATATAGTCATCAACACAATTCTTTCCGCAAGCGAGGTGCATAAACCGCAGCGGCAGCGGCACTAGTCAGTCAGTGGCCATATGTACACGAAGTTGACCTTCAGCGGAGGTTTCGCCCCCCAGTTGGTGTTGGTTTAGGCTTGCAAATTTCCAGTATGAAGAAACGACAACGGCATTCTTAAGCTCAAGTGGGTTGTTGCACTCCTGCGGGTCATTGTGAAGGAATTCCGATAAAGCCCGCCCACCCGAGCTAGAGCTTTAGAGATGACGAGCGGGCGGGATTGATTGTTTTAAGACTGGGCATTTCACTACAAAATCCGAAATTAATCAATTCCTCTCAAACTGTGTTCTATAACAATTTAAAAATTGTTTGTTTTGCGTAATAAGCCTGGAAAAAACTAAAAGGAGAAACGTCAAAATAGGGTTCCAAAATTAACAACGAAATCTCACTTTAATTAAATAATACGATCAAGCATAGTATTTTAATCCGAATCAATTGTACTTCACACGAACTCGTAAACCGAAGAAACCATAAAACCATTCGAAATAAGTAAAATAGTAAATAGTTCTAGTTTGACATTTGATGTCGAGCTTAACGTGATAGAATTCGACATTTTTCGTACTGGGGTTTCAAAAAAGTTCCTATCTGACATACACGGTGAAAAAAATCGCTCAAAGTATGTGTTATTAGCTAGGGGCGGGATACAAGATTTAAACATAAAACTTCTAGATTGAGTTTAAATAAGGGCGAAAGTAACATGAGAGAGTTCTCTTCATCGGCTCTCTCTTCTTCACATTAAAGTGACAAGATGCAAGTATGGTTGCACTTTTTAATCATAAATCGCTAGGTTGCAATGCAATCAAGCATCTAAGTGTAAAAAAGTTCGATTGAGTTTGCATCTTGTCACTTTAATTTGCAGAAGAGAGAGTCGATGAAGAGAACTCTCTCATGTTACTTTCGCCCTTATTTAAACTCAATCTAGACTTATATATTTTCAACCACTACCAATTAAAACGTCAAAAATGAGTAAATATGCACTCTTGGATTTTATTTCGTGGTTTAAACAAAGAATCTACATAAGGTTTTAAGAGCCTATCGGAAGAGTCAACTTTCTGACATCCACGTAGTTCCAATCGAGCAGGAGGCCTGTCAAACTGACAAGACTTCGCCACTTTGGCATACTCGAGACACTTCAGTATTGCGATTCCTCCACATCTGTCAAACAAAATATGACGTTTTTGTAAGATTTGCCCTGGGCACGTCCAAGGGGCACGACACTACAATCTAGAGCAATAGGGTCCTAAAATTAAAGACGAAATCTCGCTTATATTGAATAATACGATCAAGCATGGTATTCTAATCGGAATTGTACTTTGCTCGAACTTGAAAAACAAAGGAATAATGAGAAAATTCGAAATAAGTAAAATGGTAAATAGTTCTACTTTGACATTTGAGGTCTACCTTGTGTGACTGAGCTCGACATTTTTCGCACTGGGATTTAAAAAAAGGTCCTATTGATTGATGCACCAAGCGGTAAGAAGAAGAGTTTTGACATCCAAGCGGTGTGCCGTTTACATCCATCGACCAATCAGCGACGAGGATCTAATCGACGGCACACCGCTTGGATGTCAAAACTTCTTCTTCTTTTCGCTTTGTGCATCAATCAATCTGACATACACGGTGAAAAAAAATCACTCAAAGTATGTGTTATAAGCTAGGGACGAGACAAAATTCTAAAAAAAATAAAAATTGTATATTTTCAACTCTGGTTAATAAAAACGTCAAAAAATGAGTAAATATGTACTCTTGAACCATATATTGTGGTTTAAAACAAGAATCCCGATACGACTTTAGGAGCCTATTAAAAACATAGAGCTACTATCAAAATATATCAGAAACGTACCTAAAAGACAAAAAATCGTGCAAAAGTGCTTCAGATTGATCCAGCAAAATGCTAAGCAACACATAACATTTCCAGGGTTTCCCAAAATTAAAGTGTGGTCATCTTCCATGGTCAGCTGTATTGTAAGTGTTTCTATTGTTTACCAGAAAAGACTAAAAACCCTAACAATGTTGTAACTCATTGTTTATCCACCTCGACATTGACAGTCGCTTGCACATTTCACAACAAGGAGGAAGCACAACTACCCCCAACAAAGGTCACGACCCTCCATTGCACCACTCGTTTTCCTGATGTTTTGCCAGCGAATTTTCTCGCCGACCTCACCCTCGCCGGTCATGCACAATCAGCATCTCTGTGCTAGTTGTATAACCGAGAAAAGAATGCGTACAAGTGCCCTGCATCAACACACCCGGTCGGTCCAGAGTGGCCTCACACCGCACGAGTGCGATTCGGTTTTCAAACACGGAGGCGCCCGTTATCGCGGATGTGTGTTTATACGAAAAATAATCTTTTGCACTTTTGTCCTCTCCCTCCGTCGACGGGCGACCAAGCTCGCCGCACAAGCCCGCCTCCCCGCCCTCTTTGATTTGATTTTTTTTCGGGGAGTGCATAATGGAATAATACGTCCATTTGGCACGTCACGTATGCATTTTTTCCGTGCCGGCGAGTTACGACTACGACTCGCTGCTTATCATTTCGGTCCCTCGTATCAAATTGAATTATTACCGCTCGTCACTTTTTGACAATCGCGTAAAATGCACACCGACTCGCCACACATTTACACAAACAAAAATGTGTGGCCCCATAGTAAGCCGCTGGACAATGAGGAAGTCCAATTTTGTGTGCTAGGCGGCAGCGCAGCAAGCGCGGCGAGCTTGACGACCAATTTCGAGAAATTGCATCGAGCTCACCGATTTAGAAAAAAAAATGAGCGATAAGCGCGCAGCGCAGTGGCGACGATGACGCGGGGTCATCGAACGGGCGCCATGTTTGCTTTGCCTGTCGCGATCCCCTCCATGATGGAAAGAATGCCTCTTCTCCAAACAGACACCTCTGCCTGATTGCATTGGCGCGTTCCAGCGCGAACGCACAAACAAGAGGAACAAATGCGCTGCGAACTGACATTCATCAGCTTCAAAATTATAACTTTTTGCCTTCCTTCCTGGACGCAACAGTAGGCTACGACGACGACGCGCGCACACTGCACTGCACTGAGAACGGGGGGTCTAAAAATAGCCCATTCGAGCTTCGCGTTCTGGCGGTTGCCGCGCCGCTGCAAGTAGCAGCGGCTGTGCGCGAATTTTTTTACGAGATTGCTTTTTAATCACCGTGTTCGTCGCGTCCTGCTCGTTGTGCATCTGCGTGCATGTTTTCGAACCACGGGCGAGATTAATCTTCTATTATTGCCGAAATGACAGGATCTTTATTTTTGGCCAACTGCGGTAGAATGCACACGGTGATGCGTGCAACAGTGGATTTCTTTTTCTTACTCGCGGCTCACGCTGTCAGTTTAGTGCCCCTGCCAAACAAATGTTTACATTTTTCTTTTCTTCGACAGTGCAGCGAGTGGGGAAAAAAATCGCAGGCATGTCAGTCACATTTCCGCTTTTCGAGGTGCGGGAAATTTATGTCACTGCATGCCTTCAAGCGACTTGCGCAGGCAGGCCAGCAGCGTGCAACGGGTATCGAGAACGAATCCCGCCTCGATGATGCATCATCCCGCCGCCGCCGGCTCAGCTGACCGCGACCGCGGGTGGGCGGGGAATAGGACGGAGATGGCGCGGGTAATTTTCACGATGGCATGCTAATAATAATCAGGGCGAATGAGCTGCGCGACGATGCTGTCATCGAATGAGGAACGCATTCGTTCATTTAGAACCGCTCACGAGTATTTAGCGTGGTAAACAAGAGTGCAACGATTCTTTAATCACCGGGACACGTTTTGGCGTTCGCGTGGCGCTCAAGGTCACTTGGATGCCGTTAGAATTGTCAAAGAATTTGGTTCGATGGGGCGGGCTGATAAGCATCGCAGTGGCGGGGAAGGGTGATCCAAAAATAGAATGGGTTGCGTTCGATCGGGAAATCTTTGATCGATATGCCAGCCGTCTGGGTAAATATTTGCCGAGCTAAGTGCAATTTTTTGAAAGCGAAGTGATCGGACGAATGCATTAGGAGGGCAAACAGCCAAAAACTTGTTCCCGTCTGCTGACCGAATGGAATGGCCCATCTCCTACAATGGAGCCCATTGATCGCACGAGGCGTTGCAATCGCGATTCGTCGCGTCGCTGTGAAAACTCCTGCACAGGCCTACTGATAAGCGATTATGCAAATTTCTGCGCGCTGATAAGCCGTTGCAAATATACACATGATTGTAGTGAGTAGAGAAGGAAGAAGTGAGTACTTACGTGGTACGCTCCGCTGGTTCCAGATATTCCTGAGTGGTGGAGAGTTGTGATGGTAGAAGTTGGGCCGCAGGAACGTTCCCGGCGGTAAGTGGGCTTGTGCTTGCTGCTGTAGATGCTGCTGGGTAGCGGCCGCCGCTGCTGCTGCCGCCGCCGAGAGAGCCACCGATGAGGACAGGGACGAGGGACCGGACGTAGGTGAGGACGAGGTGTTGAGCGATGGTAGTCCCCCATCGCCTCCTGCGCTTCCCGGTGGTAACACTGTACCGCAGCCGGAATTGGCGGGATTATTACTGCTGCCGTTGCCACTGCCAGCGCCGCCGCCGTTGGTGAGTGGAATTCCAAGGCGGGCTTTGAGTTCGTCGCTGCAGGCCGGTTGCCCGCCGCTACTGGAGCTATCGACATCCGAAACACCACTGTCGGCGGGACTTGGAGGTAGTGAGCCTGCACAAACACAAGAAAAAGATAAAGAACGAAAAAAGGAAAATTAAATTCTTTCCCAGCCTACTGGTTGCCATAGAGCACTAATAAGGGTTATTTCCCGCGAATCCCGGTCCTAATCCGTCAATCATTTCTGCCAACGAACAAAAGCTGCAGGTTCCAACCTCAACGATGGAATAACAACAGTTTCGGATCGAAAATTGCAGCAAAACTGCAACAACAATAGCCAGCCATCCAATCGCAGCGGGTGCATCGCCGGATTACGTGCGCCCCTGGCGGAGAGTTTCCGCATTAGAAGAGAAGAACGCGCGGCGAACAATGGCAATTAGAGGTTATGGGTTGTTGGATGGAGTCGGAAAGTATGCAGTTGCCCGGGGAGTTTGAAGCAAAGGACAAAGGAAAAGCCACGGCGGAATCGGGATTGACCCTCTAGTGGCGAAGAAGCAGATGAAGCAACGAAGGAACGCAAAAAAGGATTTCGATTGTTCGCATGCTGCGCTCCAGATACGATCAAAACCGATCCTTTTCCCGGATTCGCACAGCGCACAGGGACACGTTGTTGAAGGGTATAACCTCCGCACAGGTGATATCAGTTTTATATAAAAACTAGCATTTTTTTTTAGCTTGAAGGATCGCAGGGAAAAAAGTTGACGCGGTGGAGGAACGTGGGATGAAGCGGGAACGAAAACGACGACAATTGCAAAAGCAAGCGGGCGCAAACTCTCTCACAGGGATCATCACCGAAGTAGGCCGGATGGGATCGACCGACGCTGGGTTCGAAGTTTTTCGCATTTTTTGATATACAAAAGAGTAGGCCGAAAAAAGCTACTTGATTCAATTCGATTTTTGGTGAATTGATTTTTTTCCTTTTCGATTCAGGACGAGAGAAGGCAGCTGATTGATTTCATTCAGTAGCAGCGATCGGGGTTTGGAATTGCAATAATATTTATTTTGACCCTGGATGGAATTCTTTTCTTCAGGGTTGTTGCTGTATTAAAGAACTCATATTATTAATTGAAGGTTTGCAAAATTAGTTCATCGATGTGGGATCGGATCGGAACCGAAAGGGAGTTTTATGCTTGGTAATGCCAGCAGCAACATGTGCGTGTGGGAGCGAAAGGAGTCTGTCGTTTTCGAAACCCAGAAGAAAGTAGTCGAAGAAAAATCAGAAAATTTTGATCCTTTCCCCGGTGGTGACGTGACTTGACATTTCCCATTGTTTGCAACTAGTGTGGGAACGTTCCCACACCCTTTGATTCAGTGCGGTTTGCCATCGCAGCCAGGAAAGTAACCATTAATTATAATATTTTCCGATCGATGGGCTGACGTGGGGAGATTTTAAATCCCAAATCGAACGAAAAAAATAGGGACAAAATTGTCAAATTTGCTAGGATACGTACTTGTCAGGCTGAGGAAGCGATGCGATTTTTTCAGTTTCTCCATCGAATGCAGATGGAGGATGTTTTCCAGGAAACCGTCATCGTCCACTTCGGTGCCTGTACCGCCTGCGAATTGGAAGCGAGGTCGGGTGGTGGGTATATTGTTTCGATTTTATGGGAATTTAGTGTGTTGAGTGAATGATTTGAAACTTCTGATGCGAAAATTGAATGATTTGCATAACTGAATAATGGTGAGAATAAGCAATCGATTGAAAATGTTGATTTCGTTCAGTGTGTGCATCGCGATGATTCTGAAGATCGATAAAGAAGAGCCGAGCTGTCGCGCGTTCTCGCGTGCACTGAGGAAAATGTTTGCCTTAATTTTGAATGAAATATTTAACGATGTTTCAAGAATAATGGATTAATTAGCATAAAACAAATGAAAACAATCGAATTTGCATTTCTACTCTATTATTTAGAGCAGAGGTGAAGAATTAACAAAAGTCGATCATGTTAATTACCCGACGCCTCCACAACAGATAAATGTCTTGACATTTTCCTTGACAGATGTATTAAGACAAAAATGTTGTCTCCACGTTTGCAAGAAAAGAAACGCTGTTGAACATTTCTGTAATGACAGCAAGATGACAAATCAATTCTGTCTCGTGGAGATGTGCGGTAACGGCTATGTCCTAGAAGTTCATCTACAGATGGTAACATAACAGATCTTGAAAGACTATCAAAAACACAAGAACTCATGTCAAAAATTTAAGTCAAATCTCCCTATGATAACATTACAATTTGGCAATTCCGTTGAACAGAGCGCATCAGCGAATTTTCCCAGAAATACTTCCGAGTTTGGGTGGATCCGCGGTTCCGCGTGGGTTCTCTGAAGTTGCATTTCGTTTGCGAGAAGTTTGCAATTCCCCGTGCTCCGTCTGTCAATTTCGCTGAAAGAAGCCCATCTTCAAGGTTGTGCGCGTCTGTTTAAACAGAGTCACCACCATCACAGTTCGTGGAATGGGTGGATTCTGAGTGGATTCAGCTGGTGGATCAAACACGTGGCTTCTGGCTGGTGGTTTCCGAACGTCCTTCGCCATTGTGGTCGTTGTCGTCGTTACGGCCGCCGATATACAAAACCAGCGCCAGAGGGCAAACATTTTGCGAGCTGGATACACTCGACTCTCCTTCCAACCCGAGCAGAATGGATTTCCTTGAAAAATTTACAAGGGTAGGCCGGTCTGGGTCGAAAACTCCCCGAAAGAACGAGAGCATAAAACATTATTTATCTTGTCTTTGGTTTATCTCCGGGCCGGACAATGGCGCGAGCTACCGGCGGCGACGACGGCGATGGGGAACGACTTCCGCTTTTCAGAAAGGACTTTCCGGCTCCGGCGAAACATCGATATTTTCTATATTTCACCCAAAGAATGAGCCAAGTAAGCAAGCAGCACACGGGTGCCTTGTTCTTGCGTTACCCGAAGGCCATTCCATGAATAAATGATTTCCTCATTTCCTTCTCCAACAGAAGGACCAGAACAGAACTGAGCCGAAAGGATGCGGACGCTAACGGACGTTGTAGGCGGAGGAAAATTGGCACAGCCAACAGACCCCGAAGGTCGTCCGGTTGAAACGCAACAAAACCGGATGCTAAAAGTGAAACGGAAAATTTAATGAACTTAGAGCAAAACATCCCGGAAGACGCACTTTCCTCGCCGCACGGTATAACCATAAAGTTTGCCGGTCGTCCATCAGGACGTGGACACTGGTTGCTGGGGCTCCGGCTCCGGAGGAAAACTAGTTTAATTATGTGTTTATGTAAATTGCCAAGGTGCGCTACGGGCACCCGTGGAAGAGGATCTCGTTTCGTGCTTTCAGGTTTTCTAATGCCTCTCGGTGGTGGCTACGAGCGAGTGAACGAGCGAAGGAAGGACCCCGAGGACGAGACGCACATGTGTGTGGTTTGCTCTTCAAATATTTACATTAACAGCTAAGCAGAAATCCTTTCGGGCTACTGTGAGGTGGGGTAGCATAGATCAAATGGATTACTTTTTCTACGAACAGAGCACTCTTAATGGAACACTGAAATATTACAAGAAATTCAGTTTTGATAAACTGTGTTGTCTTGTATAATGACGTGCATTGAGCACTTTTTTCAGTGTACCGTCGTTTGTAAATCACTCTTCTTTATCGACTTCATCAGCGCTAAACGTTTTATGCTCAAAAACAGCCTCAAAAATGAACCAATTTGTCGCGTTGAAGAAAAATTTGGAAAAATCAGAATGTGTTTTCTCAAAACATAAGCATTTCGAAGAACATTTCTAAATAAATCGAGAGGCGACACAGGTCCTTAAATTAAAGACGAAATATCGCATTTGAATAACACAATAAAACATGGTATTCTAATCGGAATAGGCTCCTATAGTTTTATCGGGATTCTTGTTTTAAACCATAATATATGGTTCAAGAGTACATATTTACTCATTTTTTGACGTTTTTATTAACCATAGTTGAAAATATATATTTTTTATTTTTTTAGCCTTTTGTCTCGTCCCTAGCTTTTAACGCATACTTTGAGTGTTTTTTTTTTCACCGTGTATGTCAGATAGGAACATTTTTGAAATCCCAGTGCGGAAAATGTTGAGCTCAGTCACACAAGGTTGACCTCAAATGTCAAAGTAGAACTATTTACCATTTTACTTATTTCGAATTTTCTCATTATTCCTTTGTTTTTCAAGTTCGAGTAAAGTACAATTCCGATTAGAATACCATGCTTGATCGTATTATTCAATGTAAGCGAGATTTCGTCTTTAATTTTAAGACCCTATTGTACTTTACTCGAACTCAAAAAACGAAGGAATAATGAGGAAATTCGAAATAAGTAAAATGGTAAACAGTTCTAGTTTGACATTTGAGGTCGACCTTGACGTGATGGAACTCGACATTTTCCGCACTGGGGATGCAAAAATGTTCCAACCTGACATACTCGGTGAAAAAAATCATTCAAAATATGTGTTATAGGCTAGGGGCGGGGCAAAAGATTTAATAATTGAAAATTATATATTTTCAACCACGGTCAGTAAAAATGTAAAAAAATGAGTAGATATGCACTCTTGGATTATATTTTGTGGTTTGAACCAAGAATCTAGAAAGACTTTTAGGAGCTCATTTGCTCATTTACACATGAAAAATTGCACAACGATTGAGAAGAACCAATGCTAACCCCTTTGACCAACGCCTCATCGAGTAGCAAAAAGCCTCAGCGTAGTTAGCGCAGATACAAGAAAGGATTCGCCAGGTACTTCGTCGCAAGCTGGATGCAACTCACCAGGATGCGGATGGACAAAGGAAGGGTTCCAAAACCACACACTTTTGCACCTTGTGGTGGTGGTGGCAATGCTTTGCGGGATTGAATCGATTGGGTGATTCAATGGAATGATGGATGCAATCATAATTTCGTCGGGGCAGACTTGTAATCTGTATTGAGCGAGAGATGAAAATTGACGGGCGTAGCATCTGTCGGAGTTACCACCTTGCCGGTGATGCTGCCAGAGCGTGACTCGAAAACTGATGCATACCGAAATTGGGATAGAAAAGGACACAAATGTTATTCAATAATTAACCCTTATATTGTGAAACACTCTGAATCTTTTCTGTTTTCAGGAGCGTTCGGGGTATCCCTTGCATTGGCCATTGATCCTTCATCGAGTGTGCGACGACGACGGCGTCGATGATCCTTGTCATTCATCGTTATACAACCCGGAGCCAGGCGGAGATAGAAGGGAACACAATGGAAAGGATTAGAAGCTAAGCTTCTTTCGTTCCGACCCCATTGACGAGGAGCGAGACTCAGCCTCACTCAGCGAGACTGATTGACTAGAGAAAAGGAAGAAAAGAGGTGGATCAATGTACCAATCAGGACACGTGTTGTACCACCGTATTGAGTCATCATCGCCGTTCGAGTCGAACCGAGAGTGAGGCAAAAGAGGATTTTTCGGCAGGCTTGGTTCGGGGTCAAAGGATCAACAATTGGACTGTTTATCCTTTCTCCGGTTACCTTTGTCGGATTTTTGAGAAAAGGGTCCTCTCCGATGCAACCAGAGATGATGGATTTTGCAACTGTTTGGCAAATAATAACTTCGGGCATCTGCCCACATTTGTTGCGCCGGACGAGCTGACACCGGGGGATGAATCGACAACATTTTCGGACCCTGATTATTCACATGTGCGGGTGGAAGCTTAGGCAATATTGAATGACATGACGAAAATTCAATACAAGCGGCAGCTGTTGCTCAATCAAAGGGTTGCGACTGTTCCCCGATCGAAATTTGCACATTCAGCCAAACGGAAATTCGAACGCAATGGGAACTCTTGTTGGGTTTTGTCAACTGCCAACTGTATTCTGTCCATGTCAACTGTCAACTCATTACACAAACATTTACGCTTCTAGGGTCGCCCCAAACATTGTAGTCGTGTCCCAATAATAGCCAACGGAAATGGACATCCTCTTTTTCACGCTTGTCTCAATTAAATCCGAGTCAAGCTCATCAAAGACAAACCAGAGCATCGCAGCTGCCACACAAAGGACCTCTCCTGGCAACCAGTTCCCATCGGAGCCCAGCCAGGTCGCAATGACAGATGAATCAATTACGACCGCTCGTCGCTCGTACCCCTTTCTTCCCTTCTGAATTTAAATGTGCTCACAAGTACAAGAAATCCACTTTCTTCCGCAGTATTTTTCGACATTCCCGTGTACGCTACCACTGGCTTCTGGGTTCAAATCATCATTAAAACTGACCATCAACTGCCGTCAAAGGAAGGACAACACAACTTTGTATGCGAGGCCGCTCTTTAACCGCGGCGCTGCAGTAGGTACATACACGAATAAGTGAAGCCCCGATGCAAATCAAGCGAAAAGCAATAAATTATGGTGACATTTCTTCCTGCTTGGCCATCAAATCCAAACCAACAACGGAATCGGAAATAATGCGCGTTCCGACTCGACTCGGGAGGAGGGTGCAGCGCGACAGATAATTCCCTCGCTCGCCTTTGCGCGCGTCTTTTTGTTTCGCGTCGTGAGGTGTCCTTTTTCTAATCCTTTCGTAGCGCGAAGCGCCGCGCAGCGCCAAAAACAAGAAGAGTGCACTAAATAAATAAATCACCTTCAAGGGGCGAGGATGGACTAGTGAGTGAGCGAGCGGAGCGGGGCGGGGAGAGTCCTGGTCAGTCGGGTGACGAAAATGATGGTCACACATCTCTTCTGTGCTTCTGTGGAAGACTGGAAGATTTTCGTGAGAAATGAAAATAGATAAATTTATTGACCCTATCCGGCTCTGAGACTGAGACTGACCGTTACCATCAGAGGTACCTCTTCTATCTGGTTAGTTGTTTTCCTTTGCAACTGGACTGGAACTATTATTTAGCTAGGATTTCACTTCCTTCTTTTTTCGACGGTATAGATACGAGAGGGGGGAACACACGGGAAAAAGAAGAAAGGGGATGCTGCGGTAGAAGCAGAGCTTCCTCGAAAATCTTCATGCAAAAATCGTCGTCGTCAGGGAATACCGACAAATAGATTTCGGTTTGCTGAAGATAGTCGCGCAATAAAAGCGGTTTGCTTTGGAGGAAAACCAGTCCATCAAATCGAGCGATTAGATACGCTTTCCTGAAATGATGGCATCAGTTTCCTTTTTTTTTCGGGGTTATACATGAATAGATGGCAGCCTTAAATTTGGACGTGGACGCGGAAAGGATTGGCTGTCGAATGAATGATACAATGTTGTTTGAAATAGCAGAGAAGGTTTGCGAGCTGTTTATGAAGAAGATCCAGTAGGAAGTGATTTTCGTGGTCAATTGAAGACGAAAATGATAATGTGCTGCGTTAGAAGGGTGATGGGTGAGAACACTTCTCACGGGGATTTGAAGTAAAAAAGTTTGCTTTACATGTAACTATGATACAATAAAATGTTACATAGTTTTATTGAAGTTTATATGACAATTACTTTCAGTGCACATCAAATATTCTTCTTTATGGACATAATCTCGCAAAAAAAATCATTCAAAAACAAAATAACATTTTTCATTGGAATTTACTGAACAATTTTGTTCAGTGCACTTCAAATCAAACTTCTTTATCGACCTGATGACACTGACACTCTAAAATTTTCTTCCACAAAAAGTGAATTTTCAAACTTTATCGCTTACAAAATGAAAAGAGATTATTTATTATGTTTCCAGTTCAAAACCGAATTAGCGACATTTTTTTTTAACTTCCGCTGCTTTTGTCTTGCGTTAAACACAATGTCGGAAATGGGGCGCTGTATAGAATACCAGGTGTACAAAACAGCGCCCCACTTCCGACATTGTGTTTAACGCAAGTCAAAAGCAGCGGAAGTAAAAGAAAAATGTCGCTAATTCGGTTTTGAACTGGAAACATAATATTAAAAATATTGTCGGGCCGCCACCAAACCGGACTTCGCACAATCAAGTCGCGACGTGACCCAACTCGCGACGTTTTTGAATCATGTTAAAAGTAGTGCGCATCCTTCCCGTTGTTGTCAGCAACACAGCGCACTAGATGCGAAACAGATGCGACACTTGTGGTCCAAGGAAATGGCATTTTTTGATTGAATGTCTGTCCTGATTCCAACCGGATAGACAATAAGTAGCTCAAAAGAGCATTACAGGTTTCAAAACGACATTTAGTTCTGAGGATTGCGGACTGAAATTTGACAGCAGCCTGGCTGCTGCCAAACCTCCAAAATGATCAGAGTGTGCCTGGATACACAAGTTGTTTGCTGAGTCACGCTAAAGCAAGTGAAACGTTCAATGACACACAAACTTTGTCATCATATACAAAAAACGTTTGAAACGTGTGAAAATCACGTGTAAAACTTACCCAAAATTACGTTTAATTGTAACTTTTACTGCAATGAGTATGTTTAAATTTTGTGTGGAGTAGTTCATGCGTGCACTGTAAAATTGATCTCCATAGATATAAGCAACTCAACAACGGGGAGCACAGGAAGAAAAGATACGTGCTCAAATTGAATGACTAAAAAAGTTGAGTCCGCATCCCTCAGATTTAGATTAAATATTCGGGCATTCGGAACTATTTGACGGACGGCGATTAGGAAAAAACACTGTTTCCAAACGACATTTAGATTTGATAACATTAAAACTATTGTCAATCAGCTTGGAATCAAGACAGACATTTAATCAAAAATTGCCATTTTCTTGGTCCACAAGTGTCGCAACTTTGTGGCGACTAGTGCGCTGTGTTGCTAATAACAACGAGATATATGCGCACTTCTCCCAAAATGATTCAGACAACGTCACGAGTCGGGTCGCGTCGCGACTCAGTTGTGCGACGTCCGGTTTGGTGGCGGTGCGACAATAGTTGGATGATCGTTCTGAGTTCGCTAGAGTGGTTCTAATGCACTTCTAACTTATTTACCGATCAAATCTGACATTCGATTTAGATAGGTCCTAAGTTTGCTGTGATTCCCTCGGTGATTCCAATGCAGATTCGACCTATTGAAATCAAATGCCAGAAATGTTTGCAAATTTCACTAAAACGATCATCTAGATCACGAATCTAAGGTGCGAAACCGAATAATTTTGCAATTAAATGCACAATTCTCGACAAACTTCCAGAATCAAACCTGAAAGATAACTACAGTCAAGTTTCGTTCGTTGCACAAAGCTAATATTAGCCCATTTAGAGAAAGATTTGCACTAACTGGGCTGAGTTTTTTATCTGTCAAATAATTTCTAAAAATTGACGATCAAATGGTAGGTTAAGTAACACAAAAATAATTTTTTAAAGCGCCATCTGCGAAATTTAGCTTTGCGTTTGATCATCAATAAGAATGCAGGGCTAGCAACCTCGACAAATCGTGCTGCACGTCAAAAAGTGACATTTATCTTCGTTTTAGTTGGGCTATAGCTCATCTAACGGGAGCCCAGTTTAAACGTAGCCCACCTAAACGTAGCCCAACGAGCGAAAGTTGGCTGTAAAATGTTAGTAAAACTGAGACAAATACAATAGAAAAACGTTCAGTACACCTAAATTTTGAACAGTCCAAGTTATTATGTTACCAAGAGTTCAACAAAGATCTTGTTCTGTTGAAATACACGATGCGTGACGCGAGACAAGACATAAATTTATTTTTTCTTACAATCTTAAAGAAAAGATTACCACTACCTTTACGCCGACTGGTTTTGGGCATGATTTGGCACATCTATAGAACAATTTTCGGCACACCCGAAACCGGTCGACGTAAAGGTAATTTTAATCTTTTCTTGACTATAGGGTTTTTAAATTAAGAAAAAATCAATGATTTTATATTTTTAAATGAAAGAGCACTTTTTTCTGAGCCACTATGATTTTTTCAGATTTTTAGAACTTTATTTTGATACCTAAAATTATTTCAAATCACCTTTTGACAGCTGGGCAACTGTTTGACAGCTCCGCCCAGTACAAAATCCGACGAGGGGTGATTCATCAAATCGCTCCCATACAAACTTCAAATTGATTTTTAAATAGGTTCCTGGGCACCAAAATTCATGAAAATTTGGTTTTCGGCCCAGTTTGGCATGTACATTCAGAATATGGAATTATCTCAACATCGCTAAAGAAGCCAATTGTAAGAACGATAAGTGATATGTGTTTCTCGCGTTACATCTCGTGTGTGTCGTGAAGTGTTTATGCCAGCAAAAACTGTAAAAGTAAATAGTTTTCTGCTGAAAATTGGTATTTTTTATTAGGATGCTTATCAACAAAATGTTCTAAAAATTCGTAGTAGAAATCGTACTACTTCTTCTGAATCTCCTTAGTAAAGTTTTAACGCCAAAAGTTCATTGTGGAAAATGACAATCTTACAGTAGAATTTCGACAACCAAAGCTTCAGTGCAGTGGTTTCATCAACCCTCATCAACCTACCAAAGTATGACTACGGATGCAAATCGTATCTTAAGAACAGGTTGTACTGCAAATTCCCGTAAAATTCCTCATAACCGATCCCTATCTCCGATTCCCATCGCTCCTTGAAGATCTTCCTGTTTCCCTTTGCTCAAATCAAGAAAGAAAAACAACCCAATTGACTCACTCACACTGGCACGTCGCATTTCAATGAGCTGCGCTGCTCTCGGCTACCTCCAGAGTAGGACCTCGTTGGTGGACAACAAGGATGATACGCTCCGTCAAACCCTTTTATTTTCATTTCCTCATATAAAAATAAATAAATTCAACAACCGCTCACACTCTTAGTCCTTCCGTTTGTCCCTTTCCCCAGGACTTGTATCCCTCGGCACCCTCCGTCCCTTGCCGTGCGTGACTTGCTAGCTGAATTCACATCCAAATCGCAGCGCGCGGTTGATGCCTTTGCGTTGACCGCTCATTATCTTGTTCCGCGTTTCTACATCTCTCACAGAAGAATCATAAAAAAAAACACAAAACCCGGAGAATATCAGCAAAGCAACGGCAGCGAACCAGTTGTTGAAACCATTACGTAAGGGAATTCCTTTGTGCCTGCGCCTGAAGAAGCGCACCGAGAGCGGCGGCTTCCTAATGTTTTCACCACCGCGAGTCCGCGAGATCTACATACCCGAGGACCTGCTGGACTTGCTTCGCGCACCGGGATTAAACCGCATGTTACCTTTCCCCGGGTCCTCATGCCATCCGCGGAAGATACGGAGAGGGAACGGTGCGAGGGGATTTATAATTACAACTCGTCGCATGTAATAATTCCGCATAATAAACAAGCCGACCCGAGCCGAGAGGAGGAGAGGAGAGAAGAGGTCGCAGCAGCGGAGTTCGGTCGACTGGGACCAAGATAGGAAGCGCAAAAGTGTCATCGTTTGGCTTCATAAAAAACGACGAAAGATGAGCCGAAAAGAAGGGGCTGGAAGAAAGTTTGCAGCTTGTTTTTATTTTTATTGTCCTGAACCACTGCTGCCGGTTGCTGGACTCTCTGGCTGGCTGGCGGTTATTGTTCCGGTGGAACGGTGCGTGAAACTTGACGGACGAACGAGAGGTCCTTGGGATTATTATCGAGAAGTGCGCGCGCGAACCGAACCGAAGGAGATCCAACGAGGTGGCCAGCAGCGATATCTCGGTCGGTCGGTCGGTCGGTTCAGAGCCTACTAAGGGGTGAAATTGGATCGTACAAGGGGTGATGAGTTATTGTGGGACTAGGTATTGATGTGGTCCGTCGTTTGGATGGTCAGTTTTGGAATTGGGGTTCGTCAGTTGACGATTCTATCTTCTTATGAAGGCATCGCAGAAGAACCATCAATCATCGCTCGGTTGTTCCCGGGGGCTATTTGCCGTTTGACAGCTGCCCGAGGAGGGGCAGCTCAATTATTCATAATCCCTAAATTTGCTTTTAAATAAACAGAACTGCGTTGCGTCGCGTGAAAAACGGCCGCATGGTTGGTGGGAAATCGAAGTGCGTCATGCGCGTGGCGTGCTGATGGAAAACGAAACGGAACGGAACGGAAACAGAAGTGGCGAAGTGCGTTGGTCGATTATGAGGTACGATTATGAGTTGGGCCTTTTTCGAAGTGGCCACTATTTGGATCACACTAACCTGTGCTGGACGTGCTGTAGCCCCTACTGTGGTAGGGCGGTTGAGATATGTGCGTTCCGCTGAGTAGTCCATGCAGGAGAGGCCTGTACTGTTGGGACGATTGGCTGAGACTACTGACGAGCAGACTGCTGGACGTTTGCTGGTGATGACTGCTGCCGTGGTGAAGGAGGTTGTGGGATTGTGACGAAGATCGTTGCTGAGGTGGCGGGCTTGGCGTCTGAGGCGGTAGTGGTATCTCGGTATCCACTGTAACGAGAGGATAGAAAGAAAAAACCTTATTATAGGAGAGCAGTCTAGACACCGATTCCCGGCGATTCAGTTTTATGGACTAGTCCACAATTGCAGCTTGCGGATCAGACAGACATGGACGGACACACCCCTTTGATTTATTCGAACAAGTTTTCGCTTCGCCGGAAAAGTGAAAATCACCCTCCCTGCGCAATCTTCTGACTCGTTCCGACATCATTCTCATTCTGCCATTATCGTTATCATCAAATTTTATCATCACTGCTACTGCATCCGTCATATTGCTGCGACGACACACACTTTAGCAGAGACGACCCAGCCAGGACGACAATCAGACTGACAGACATACTGTGCGCTCGTCAGGACGACCAAGAAAGTCCTCACTCGCTCACCCTGACCCCCACCCCCCCAAAACTCTCACTTTATTCGCCATCACATTATTTAGTAATAAAAGCGAACAAGTTCGTGACTTTTTGAGAGCTTTCGCTTCGACTGGGGACGACACGCGATTTGCCTCGCAGGAAGGTCCTTCCATCAGCTACATAAAGCTAGGCTAGGGTTCACTGCAGGAAGCGTCTCCGAGTCCTGGTTCTGTCGCGTAATCATTGCAGCAGACGACCCAACAAACTGACGGCGACGGATGAGACAGCCGGTGCGGTGTGGGACACGTGGAAGGGGGCAATAAAGGAAAATATGAACCGAAAATAAAATGCTCCGTCGAGAAAGGAAATGACCTCCACAGTCTTTTTCCCGAAAAGGAAGAAGCCGCGACGAGGACAAAGGAGGCGCCCAAGCTGAAGTGTGGCCTCTCGGTGCGGATGTTTGGCGAGAGATGAAAACCCGACGAGGATTCCTTCGATGATGGTTGAACGATGGAAATTGGTTTGCAATTAGTGGGATAATTGGGGATCATTTTACTCGCCGTTGTTGGTATGGAAATTAAGCAGGGCTTAGTAATTTGTTTGAGGCGGGATCGGAGTACTAGTCCAGACGGGGCTGGGTGTGAAATTGTTCGGAATCAATTTTCGGTGAAGTTTGGGCATAATTGGATTGCTCGGGGACTGTTGGACTAGGTCAGGTAAAGTGGCTGTCTGAATGTAAAGATAACCGACAGAAAGAAAATTAATTCGGTTAAAAACATTTCGGTGTTTTGTATTTTGGAAGAAAAATAGTGAATTTAGTTTAGTGTGCAGAGCGTTTGAATCAAAATCTACTTTACCGATGTTTTCATCCGAAACTTGAGTACACTGAGCGAAATTGTCTAATTTTATTTTTATACTAAAACAAATAAATGTCAATTAACTTTCATTTTTATTCATTTGTTTGAAGCGAAGTTTGAAGCTCAATCGTTTTTATGCTGTACGGAGCCATAAATGTCCTAATAACTCTGATCAGAAAATTTGAACCGTAAAGCATGCAAACGTGTCCCAGCAGTATATGGAAATCGTGAAATTAATCACCGTGCAAGAAACATCGAACCCATCACAGTCTCGCCCGTCTAATCATGCATATTTTTCCTCCCCAGACGTCCCATCGCCCTCTGGCGTTGTAACAAATTTTAATTACCATTCCAATATGGAGGTCCGATACTATTTTTTTTGCCATATCCAGACGTTTTTTTTTCCTGATAGCTGTGTATACACAACCCAAACCCGACGGGGAAGTAGACCCCGTTCGCTATGGTCGTTAGACGATAGCGAGCAAGGACGATGACGACGACGGCGACGTCAGCGCCGTCTAATCGCGAGGACCTTTTTTCCGCCAATGTGGAGCTGCTCCCCATTATTCATGAATATGGAAATATGCTTCACGCGACGGACGGACGGCGTTGACGTCGACGAACTCGCCGGTCGATCCGTCGCTGTGTTGAGCTGAGTACGACGACGACAATATGGTGCAATATAAATAATAAATAAAATATATGGGAGAAAAAGTTTGGGACAGGTCGTCGGCCGGCGTCTCTGCTAGCTACCGCCCGCCCGTCGTGCTTCCGAACAGGTACTCCATCAGGACCAAGCTCAGGACGACGTCGATGACAAGACGAAACGAAGGAGAAAAACTACGATGTGTTAAAAAGCCACTAAAAGCTTCACGGGAGACATCGATCCATTGCAAGCATTGATCATCGGCGAGGAGGGCGTGGGAATACCACAACTACCAATAGGCCATTCCGGTAAGATGAAAACCCCCACTTTTTCTGGTTATAACAATTTTTCGTTACTGTTCTGGTTTTCATTTTTTTTATTTAAAAATCCCGATTTTTCAAATGGTTCACAATGAAAAACAGAGAAGAACTGCTAAATTTCAAGTGATTTTTCAAGACAATCCGATGTTTGAATTACAAATCTTGATTATGTTAGAAAAGTCATTCAAAAAATCGTAAGTTTTGTATGAAATCTTCGTAAATCTTATATCATAAAGGATCATACAAACACATATGAAGACGTCAATTATCAAATTTCGAGTAAA
This sequence comes from Aedes albopictus, assembly GCF_035046485.1. Classification (NCBI taxonomy): domain Eukaryota; kingdom Metazoa; phylum Arthropoda; class Insecta; order Diptera; family Culicidae; genus Aedes; species Aedes albopictus. The sequence continues at coordinate 459,132,201 of NC_085137.1, read as the reverse complement.
AAACGAGCGATTGATTCATCGGGAAGGGTCTATTGCGCTGTCCTTCCACTGGTCGGAGTCGGCTGTCAGGAAAATCGATAGCTTTTTCATTTCCGTTTTCCTGCTCTTGATGGTGGGCAGGACTAAACAAAAGCCACAGGACGTCCGGCGACTGAATCATCGAATTGAATCCTTTCGTGGCGAGTGAACTTCAACTCGAAAGGCGATGCTCTTCCAGGCGAGCGCAGTGGATAAGTCGAATTGGGCATGGAAATTTCTTCTTCTAATCGAGTGAGTCGGAAATTATTTTGCCGATTTGCTCAACATGGGGACAAGAAGATGACGAGGAAGATGATTGTACCTAGAAGATGTTATCGTGAAGTGGTGCTGTTTTATCGAGTGTAACAGACTCGGTAACACATTTCAGCGGTTTCTTTGGGAATTGCAAATTATTGAAATGTCAAAATAACTTTTTCGTCGTATTCACGAATCATGCAAGTGCTATTTGAATTTTCTATTTGTCAAAATAAAAATATTAATTTAATTTTAAACTGAGTTAGAAATGACTTTTTGGTTCAGTGTACCTTATCGCTTTTGACAGCTGATTGCAATGCATCGATAAAGAAGATTCCTTGATCGACGGTGACAAGTTTGATCGCAAATTACAACCGATAAAAGTCGTGTTTGAAAAGTGTTCATAGGCTGTGAACCATTTCGCTTGTTCGTTTAACTTTTAGTTAAAATTTGACTTTTCGATAGTTATTTTGAAAATAACCCTACTCGCGAGCAGGGTTAGTCTTGACAGTTCGATAGTTATTTTTTGTTCGCAATGATTTGGCTGCGTACTGTATTTTGTTCCAAATAACTACTCCTCTGTCAAATTTCAAATGGGCCACCGTCGTGGTTATTTTTTAACTTTTCGATGGCAAATAACTATCCAAGTGTCAAATTTTAACTAAAAGTTAAACGAACAAGCGAAATGGTTCACACCCATAGAAGTCTGAAAGAATGTGCCTCGCGAAACACAATTCCACAATCATCGCACCGAAACCGAACGGACGTGAACATCCGGGTAAGTACCTCCCATAGAGCGAAGAAAAGTTAACACCGGGACAATAAGGATTAGCCACCGTCGTCGTTGCGCTTTGCAACATACGGTGTAGCAGTGGTGTGCTCTGCTGACGATTGGCAAAGGAGCGCGATAAGCTTTTCCTACCGTCGCCACCTCTCCAGTGGGTGAGGGTGGGTGTTGTTCGGTGCCATCACCCACCACCACCACAGTAGCGAGCGGTGAAAGTGAAAATACACTTTCTCCGTTGCCATCGCATGAGCTGAGCACGCGATGCGGCGGTAGTGGAAGCGACGACCGAGAGGCATCCGTGGAAAACTAACGAGGAAAGTGAAAATCCTTCCATTTGGGAAAGCTGACGCTGGTCTGATGGTTGGTGCTGCTGGTGGTACCACTACTGCACACTACAACTGCTGAGTCGGATGATAGAGAGCTTTGGAGAACCGAGTGGAAAACGGATCAATATGGCTAGACTGGTGCAACGAGGAGGAAGACGACCACTGCACGGCGAAGAGGAACGCCAACTAGCTCAGTTGGCGTGTGCATGTGTGGGCCCATACCCTCATACTACTCTGGGAAACTGAGAGACATTACGGCAGCCGACCAAAAGCTAGTTTTTGGTGCGTATTTCGAGATGCAACCGTGGAAGGAGATGTGAGAAGACATCTTGCTTCTTCGTCAGCTTGAGAAAAGTGATATTGAGCGACCACCTCGCTCCTGTTACCGAGCTGAATGACAATGATTGACTGAGTTATCACCTTTTCCTCTCAATCTACCACTAGACTAATAGCGGGGGTATTTCCTCAGGATTACCGTGTTGAGTCGCTGAGCTTCTGTAGTGGGAAAAGGTAAGAGGGAAAGACCGAGCACACTAAGTAATTTGCTGATTGACGATAAGGTGACGGATTTTCGTTCGGTCGGAAGGATTACATCGATTCGTTTGGCGTGACGTGGCTGGTGGACGAGCAAGGAGGAGCTGATACCGAGAATCCACTCGGGCGGCAACAATTCCATCCATCCGGCGGCGACGGCCGTTCGATTCTCGTCACCAGAGAAAAGGTCAGGAACGGAATCGCCCACTCGCACACCCCACTTTACGACACCAGCCAGTGGCAGCGCCGCACAAGGGCGTCCCAGTGAAAAATAACACATCGGTGGTGCTCCGGCATCAAAGCAAACATTGACGAGAGCGCATCAAAGTGGACGACGGACGATGCGTTCTCGTTCGTCGTCGTCGGTTGCTGCGACGGCGGAAAAGTGAGGTTAGAGAAAATATTGTAGATTATTTTTTACGATAACGATGCTGTTTTTCTGCTTGGGTTGACAGGGCGGCGGAGGGGGTGTGTACTCCTTAGCTTTAGTGCTGCAACGAGAAACATAAACCGTAGATGCAATTTTCCGACAACCAGACGTTATGTTGTGTTCGCTTTTAGCTACAGCAAGGGCGAAGCAAAATGCATAAAATGTATGCTTAGTTTTTGGTGAAAAGTCATCGCCATCATAACAGGCGAGTGGTTCGTTTTGAGTTCGTTATGACGCCTTGTTTACTCACACCACTACCCACTGACAGTGAAAGTTAAGCGCTGACAGAAATGGAGGCGAGTGACTGTGGTTTCTGGAGATCCTTTTCGGTGGAAATACCCATCAGGACCGATGCAGCCCGACTGGCTGGCAGTCGGATCGGAGCAGGAATTAAAGTTTGCTTTAATTATTTATTCAGTGTTTAATTAAGCAGACGTTTATGCTTCTTTCTCCTTGGTGCTCTGGAGCTGTCTGCTACGATGTTGTTGTTAGGAAAGTGAAACGGTTGGCGAACGCCATTTTGTTTGCCATTTTATTGGGGAGTAAATGAACGCTGGCTACTTCACCCAAGTAGGCGAGCATCTGGTTTTAAGGGATTCACGGGTATGGTGGGGTCCGGAATGTGAATGCTTTCATCAGGGAATTGAAATACGAAGCGAGAAAGCTTGAACAGAAAATTAATTAATGTTTGATTTGTTTGCGGGTTGGTTCTCATCCTACTGCCATCCATCTGTGGTCCAAGGAGCTGGTTCGAGGCAAAGGTGAAGAACCGTGAAAATTTTCAGTCAGTTGTTTTTTTCGTCAAGAATTGAATTTAAAATATTGTTAACTTGGCCGCGGGTGAAGAACGGGAAAAATTAAGTCCACGTGACGAGTCGCACGCGTTCACGGCTCTGTTACGATTAGGAAATAGACGCCCATTCGGCGTACGTTTGTTATGTTATGTTTGTTAGTTCAAAATAAGTGAGGCCCCAATCTAGGCCAAGGTTGCATTTGACAGATTTTACACATTTGTATCTCCGACGGGCAGGCAGTTACCCGAGATAAGTGATAGTTTATTTTGGTTTTGTTTCAACGGAACGCGCGTGGGAAAAGGGCCGCCACATGGCGGAGTTGATTACGCTGGTCCCCTTCGGAAAGCAGACATTCGAAATCAATCAGTTGTCATGACAACGACTAAAATTCCTACGAAAACTATAGCAATTTAAATTTGATGATGTATGTCTATAATATCAACTTGATGATTTACTTCGGTGTACCGAAACATGTCACCGTCGTTATTAGTAAGCGGAAATCAATCACAGTAGTCGGTAACCATCGGAGATGGAAAAAGGTCGAGAAAGGTGCACCAAAGGTGTCATTTGGAAGTGCAAGTTGGTTTTAAAGAATAATTTGGTGGTGCTGCTAATCGTTCGATTGAATTTCCTTATTTTTCTCTTTAAATTGGACCCCACAGAAACTGTCAAATCTCGCCAAACCCGTAAAGTTTGTAAACATTGCGTTCTCGTTGAGCCACAAAACAATAGCCCACAGACCCGGACGGCCAATTGATGGCCAATAAGAGCCGATGCACACGGGCGGCGCGTCCACGCAGCGTGCACGCAAGTGCGTCCTGAGTTACACACAATCAAATGGGAGGATGCACACGAGAACGCAACGCTACCGCACCGCAACCGCGCCGCACCGTGTGCGGCACGCAATGTCACCGCATGCTCCACAGGAACGCTGCGGCGACGCAGCGTGAATTCACGCGGCGTCAATTAACGCTAGTGTGCATCGGCTCTAAAAGTGACAAATTGCCGCCAAGGAGACCATGTTGCGGCGGCGAAGGCAATAGCCAGCCGCCGCGGTGCATGCAAATTCAGAGCTGCGAAACAAGTTCCAACACAGTTCAGTCAGTTCCCAAAGCGTGAATCAGTCGCTCGGATCGGGGTAGCAGCGGTCGTTTTCCGCTATTTCGTCATCGTGCCTATTCGGGTCGAAGAATCCTATACTCTGGCGGATGACTCCGGCGCTTATGGGTGTGATTGTTGTTTGTTGGTCAGCAGCAGCCGGCAGATTTTTCTCACCTTTTCGGAGACGAACAAACACGGCGTCCGGATCGTGCGCGCTGACGAGGTTGCGGCGGGTGGAAGTGTCTGATTAAATTACATCAAAAACGCTGCTGCTGATGAATATGAATGCACACAACAAACCGAAAAAAAACCTACGATGATGCGGGATGAAGTGACCGGGCCGAAAGAGTGCGAAGAGCAAGATGAAGAAAACAGTCAGTCAGTCAGCCAGTCAGCCGGCCAGTCATCGCACACAGTGGAGTCGAGTCGAGTTCGAGTTGATGACGGGTTGAGTGCGCAAAGTAGGCGACGAGAGCGGGTGGGCGGCTTGGCGGCACCGCCGCCGCCGTCGCTCGCATCAGCCGCGTGAGTCGAGCCTACAAAGTGGGTCAAGGCTTATTGTATTACAGCAAGATATACATAAATAATAGCAGTAAAAGAGAGAAAGATAGTGGCGCGGTGGAGTTGAGCAAGCTGTGCACGGGAACAGGTTGGTGAGCGCGGTGGCTGAATAGTAATAATAGCGTTGAATCGATGAGTAGTTCGACGAAAAAATCCGTAGAGAAGGAGGGATTGGGTGCCAGAGACGAACCGGTGATTGGAACTATTGGTTGACGTTTTTTTCCTCTTTACTTCCTACGAACCGATTGCGCACGGGAAAGGAAATAAGGTAAATGTGCTGTCATTGGAGCGAGGCTTTCTTTTCCGCATGATTGAAATGTCGCCGCCGGAGTGACAGTTCGGGTTTTCTAGTCATTGGACGGCGCTATCGCAGTTAGCCATGATCCAAAATATCATGGAGACAGTCCTTGGTTGGTCGCGGCTGGGTAGACTGCAGATACCGAAGTTTATTTAATTTAAGCAGAAACGAGGATAAGTTATGATTGGGGTCATTTACGATAATGGTGATCACTGCTGCAGACTCGACGGACCGTGTCGGGTTTTGCGACGAGTAAAAAGTCAATCTAATGCCCATGTAGAAATGCAATTCACCGGCTGAGGAAGAAGCCGACAAGGAGCAAGAGATGCAATTGCATTAAATTATATGTTTTCACTTCTACCGTCGTCGTCATGCGACATAGAAAAAGGAAAGTTGCACACAGAGCAAACGGAGGCAAGCGAGGTTAGAAACCGAGCCGTCTGTCGTCACTTGCCACCAGTCACCGGGCGGGCATCGTCAGTGTGCGAATGTAAATAAAGAGATGCAACCATGAGGAGATTGTCAAAACAACATACTTTGACCCATATTCGCCATTACGGCCGTTTAAGTCGACGCAGCCAGCAAGTAGGCTGTGACCGCGTGGTGATTCAACGGCGGCTGATAGCGGGATCCAAGGCGGGATCGAAGGAAGCTAGGGGCGCGTGAAAGTGTAAGTCGCCCCTATCTCGATGCGTTAGTTTCACTCTTGACAATCTTGGTTTGTCATTTTCATAACAGTCAGACCAATCAGACGCTGGACAATGCATCTCCCACTTCAAACAATTTCATCGCATTATTTCCGCTTGAGTAAACGATAGGAACTCGTCAAGTTTGTCATCTGGCTATAGTTAAACACCAAAGCGACAGATGGTTCCTGTTTATATCTCGAGGCGGGATAAAGGATGTCATTTTCGGAAAATGTTTTGACATTTCAAACAAAGATGAAGCTTCGCTGCATTTTTGCTACCAATTGCGGGCACGTTGAACTCGATAGTTTGACGACAGTGTTTTGTAAACCTCAAGCTTTGGCTTAAGCCAGGCGCGATTCATTATTCTCTTCCGTGGGTCACGATCGTCACCACACCGGTGTGATTAATGCCCTAAGTCGTTCAACCCTCAATTAGCATCGTTCGAATAGAATGCGGGCAGAGATGTCGCCATTCCGATTCTGTCAACGCCACTAGCGGCCATTGTTGTTTGCACTTTATTATAAAGTTGACGCTAGCTATAGTGCCATCATCGTCATAGTGAGTAATAAAATTAAAATTCTTCGTTTTTGCCCGCCCGCTGTTGGTGCCGCGAACCGGTTGTTTTGAAATTTGCAATCGACACTCGAAGCGGCGCGCGAATAAAGGGACCTAGCGCATCACTGCGTGGAGGAAGCGGATTTTTAGAATCCGGACCGGACAGTGTCAACGCTCGCAGCTGTTCGCTGCCTAAATGGATCTTTGTGTTCTGGTGCGCGCACAAAGAATCGGCGAACGTGTCCCAGATTCCTCTGGATGATGGGCTGTGATCAGAGTCCAAACGCTCACGCACACTCATCGACCGGGCTTGCTAGATGAGTTGCTGCAGGCAGGCAGCGACAGCGATGCTCAGCAGAACGGGTCAAGATTTTCTGAATTACTGATTCGTTGACCCTGAGAATACGTAAGCAGTTGCCGCTAGCGCTGCGAGCGTGAGCTGTTGTCGAGTACGTGCGAGCGTTCGGTTACATGCACCATCGGTAAACATTGTAGTAGAAGGCGGGTGCAGAGCGCGATGCAAAGATACCAAGTGACATACTTTACAACGATACCCGTTGCGCTCTTCTTCAGCTCCCTTCTTCTCAGCTCAACCGTGCACGCAGATAGTGTCACTTTCGTTGTCGTGAAAGTGAAACGCCACCAGGCTCGACTTCCTATAAATGCTGTCAATCGTACAGGCCACCGACTGCAGTTACTGCGGTAAAATAGAAAAAATCCAACGGGGTTGCGGTGGTTTCGACCGCCGCAGTCGTTCCGCAAACGTCAAAAGTGCTCGGTTCACGCTAAAAAGCTCTCACTCACTTGGTTGCCATAAAATTAAAAAATAATGAAAATTGTTTCATTTATGGTTTATGTAATCGCAATTGCTGCCACAACATCTAACTTATTTCTAAACTATATTAGGTGTAGTTTTAGTACTTTAGTATACAGCTGTACGCCATTAAACATAATTTAGTTTCTCAACTATTTATTTTTGTTTCAAGGTTGTGTGCATACTTTTTGAAGTGTGCAGCAGTTTGACGTTTGCGGAACAGGTCTTCTTTGTCTTCTTCACTCCGCCAGGTTGGAAGATTTCTCTGGATAAGCAATATACTTATGACACACATGTGATACAAGAATCACTGTACAATTGCGCTTGAAATGAGTGCCATACTGAAAATTCTCTCAGTTCAAGTCAGTCTTGTTAGAATTTTCTTGACACTGCGTACCGTTGTACAGGAATCACACTCGTATCACATGTCTGTCTGGGGTATTAGCTCTGCGGCGGGCCATCGTTCGCTGTGTGTTGGTTGCACTTTGAAACCGGTAGCAGTGCGAATAAAAGCCTAATAAAATATGCAGTGGCAAACCGCTGGCACTTCCTCGCCTGCATTGCAAACGCGTCGTCGTTGACTTTGCATCGACTTCGACCGCTTCTGTGAGGATATGCATATGCTCTTGCGGCGGGGCCTCTGCCTCTGTGTCTCTGGCTCGCATCGGCACAATCGTGCACGTTTATTTTTAATACAACTAATGCATCATGTCCTACTTACCTCAATTTATTTACTATTTTATTCACTAAAAATGCTTCCCTCGCATTCGCACTGGGGGAGCACTACTGGCTGGCTGGCTGACTGGCGCATGTTACCGCCCTCTGCTACTGCAGCAGGTCGCACAGAGCACACGGCACAAACAGGCGGGCAAGTGCATTTTACGGATGTCGTGCTGGTCGATGAGAATACTGAAATGAATGAACTATAACCAGCGGGAGCTGCAGTTCTAGATACCATTTCCCTACCGGGGTTTACCCTGGGGGATGAATAACATTTCGTTACCAATTTGGATTCGGCGTTACGAAACCTAACCGCACAGGATATGCCTTTTTCATCAACGAAGACTCCAGTCAATGGCGGTCATCCGCTGAGTGACGGACTCTCGCGAAGATTTTATCTGCCCGACAACAATCACTCATTCGGTAGTTACATCACGTCCGCGAACTTGCCCCTCATCCGTCGCCAAAGACGGCGGCGAAAAAGAAGAATGTCGAAACAAACCTCCTGACGAAGCAACCCGTGAAAACGGAAATCTACCAAAACAGAGGGCGCGCAACGAACGAACGAACCCGCCGGCGGGCCAGTCTCTGACTCCTATTGTTTGTCTGCGCTCAATCAAAAATGCTCATTTCCTCTCGCCCCAATCACCCGGCACCAACAACAACAGTGCGTTGCTGCGGTAATTCGCACTTTCGATTTCATTCGAACGATTACCGAATTTTCCCGCCGCCGCTGCCGACGACGATCGCTACTCGATCCATCAAAATTTAAATTGCCGCCTGAGCCGCCGCCGCCATTGCGGCTCTTGCCCTTCATGTTCCCTGGCGCATCCGCAATCGTATTCGCGATCGCCACCGTCGCAGTCGCTCGCATCTCGCATCATCATCTCATCACCACAGCAGACAACGACGAGGGCTGTATGTACGAATCACAGCGGCACCACCACATTCAAACTGACCCAGAAAGTGGCGCAAATATATTAAAATATGATTAAGTGTCTGCCGGCGTCGTGCCCGCCCCCGCCCACCAACCGTTGACAATCGCTAAACGTACCCCGGTCGTCAGTCGGACGGTTCGTTCGAGGGGGAAGCCGGCGGGTGAGCAGGCGCGAGTGCAGAGTGCATCGCGCGTCAATGCGTACTTGATCGATTTGCCGCACACCGCCCTTGTAAACCGCCTCAATGGACCGCGCCACAAGTGGCAACAGGGGGGCGATTTTGCAATCCCGCCTGTCCGCCCGTCCTTTCGTCAATAATTCTCAAGAGTGCGGGATTCCGTCGTGAACGGCCAAACAAAACAATCGTTGACTGGCTGGCTGCGCGTTGATTCCGTGGCGTGGCTGATTGCTGCGATGACTCTGTTGGTCTGGTCGCCTTGTTTTGGAAGTTTCGTTGCCCAGTTCTGAGAGACAATCGTTTGTCGCTTCGCGGCTGGGTCGGGTACGACGATATAGGCAGGTAATTTTCGTGGGGTTATGTAAAACAGTTTATGCTTTAACGTCATGTACGCGTCGCGTCGCGTCACACGGCGGATGGCGGGCAAGAAGCGGGAGCGGAGCGCGTACGAACAGCGATGATGGGTTTTAATGATGGTCTGCGCGGCGCTGTTGTGGCGGAAAGAATTGCGAAATATTTGGACCTTTTTTGTGTGTATACGGGTATGCGCGCGGTTGGAGTGTGTACACACGAAAAACGAGCGACGATTGTTGATTTGGATTGCGCGAATGGCTGCGCTGGTGCCTAGCGGGATATTATGCAATTTTCTACTGTACTGGCAATATGCGAGTGTGCGTGGACGACACAAATCACGACAAACGATTGGTTGGTATAGGGCTCTGGCGGGGTTTAATGGCACCCGCGTGGGCTGAATCTGGGTCGCCCGTTGTGGGAATGGTCCGAAATGACAATTAGCGGAAGGCGGCAGCGCACAACCGAACCTAATCGGATCTCAATTGCTCTTGATAATCGGACCAATGTGTGTGGCGTAAATTTCCGCTTCGAGTGCCGCAATCGGACCGGATTCTCGAGTTGCGCTGCGCTCCGTGGCGAGCAACTACATGCAGATTAATCCGGTTTGAGAGGGCCCTCTGCGTAGCGTGCGCATTCGCTTTGGTCGCCGACGAGCGCGGTGCTAGCTTTCAATCATGAATTGATTTTGCGCAATCGAAAGACATGGCGGAAAAATCACCGCAGCGCGAAGATCAATGGATCATTTCGCAGCGGTTCTCTCGTTAGTTGCCTCAGACGCACAACTGTCAGAACGGGACGGGACATGAAGCCTGAACACGCTGAACACAGACACAAGCGCAGCGCATTCCGAAGCGAGCGCCGCAGTGAGTGATTCATTCAATTTCTGTCGCAACCCGCGCAATGTTGAGCGGAAGAATGTGAAATTCATCGAAGATTCCACGACAGAATTTATGGATTGCTGCGGTTGGTTGGACGTGACAGGCTTGGAATAAATTTGATCGCTTCCTGTCGTCTAGCCATCCGTGCGGCCGCAACACGCAGGGCGGGATTTACGGCGGGATAAATGCCACGCAACTGTCAAAATTGATTTTTTACCGTTCGCACCAGAATAAACAACTCCGGATCGGATCGTAAAGTCTCGTACGCGGTAAATCTGCGCGCAATCGACGACAGTCGTAAAATTAGGCTACCGTGTAACAACTTCCGAGCCCAGTAGGGAACGAACGTGAGGCCGTCCCAAGTGCGTTTATGGGCCTATCATATTTTACATGACATCTTGCCCTGCGTTACCGGTGGCAGTAGCCACCGGCACAGTAGCAAAAACAGAGCTTTTCTCCTTCACCGTTTGTTTGATTTATATCGGTTCCAGAAGCCATCAGGATCAGAGGATCGTAAAAGGTCGTAAAATTGAGCGCTCCGGCCGTTTCTTCGGGGGATTGTTAAAATACGAAAAACAATAAAATCTCAAGTGTGAGGATACGAATTCCCATACATGTAGGTAAGTAAGCAACGCCGCATAAAAAGTGTGTTAATTGTTGCTGAGTCGAGTGCAAATTTGTAACGGCTTTTTAATCCAGTGCAGTTTCCAATTTCCTTGCGGCCTGCTGCGACTGCTTCGAGTGCGGCGGGGAAAGAGTTCCTTTTCGGGGCTTACGGCGATGATCGCGCGGGATAAACGGCAGGCAGCACTGCGAGCGGCGGAGGAAAAGGTTTTATGACTAAATATTTAATATTTATGACTTTTGTTTCTTTTGCAGCCACCAGCAGGCGAGTGACGTTGAGGTGGTCGGGGACAATGCCGCCACCGTCGTTGTCGTTGCAGTCAGCCAGCAGGCTTGTACTTGCGACCGTGAATGGAGCCATGAAACGGGTAAGAATAAAAATAACAAATATTTTTATGTTTTTATTATGCTTAAGGATGTTTGAGACGTTATGTTTTTTACTGTTTTCCTGAGACGGGTACCGGATCCCATCGAAGAAAGCGCGTGTAATGAAATCACGATGAATCCGTAAGGATCCGAGGACAGTGGCTGCAACTGTTTTACCTTTTTCGTGTGATATAGCTGACAGGAAAGGCCATAGTTTCAACGTAATTCGAATTTTCAATAGAAGATGAAAACAGCGCAGTAGGCGTTGCCGCGAGCAGACCACTTTTCGCATTCCTTTCGGTTTTTTTTTGTGATGCCGCTGATGATTTGACTGGTGCTACGTCACCCGGAAAGTGCTAACGCGTGTGAAAGTGTTTGTTCTCTGGTGAAATTTAATAGTGAGAAGGTAGATTATTGTTTTTGAGAATGTGTGTTCAAACAATTTCACACACATTAAAAGAACCTAATCACGAGAAAGGCGCAAGTCTCCACTAGATGAATGAATCAAAGTTTTTTCGTTTGTTTTTGAAACCTTTTTTATGGCTTTTTGATATCAAGAACCTTCCGACGAGCGCTAGCAGCGGTGGAAAGTGAAATCCGGGTTCGGAAGTTTTTCTTTTTTTACACAGTGGCGGCTTGCCCGCTTGCAACGAGTTGTAATAAAGATTTAGAGACTTCCTCCTATCCTCAGGAAACCAACTTACTACGAGCGGGAAGATTCACACAAAGAAAGCGTGAGGCAGCCGAAGGATCTTGATTAAAGTTTTTTTCTTCCTTCTTCATAATCGGAACGGAAGAAAGATTACGGTAGGAAGCGTCAAGGATGACAATTGAATTACAACAAGTTGGTCGCCGGATCGCGCGGTGTGTGAAGGCGAACGAGCCGGACGACCGTTTTCTGGCGAAGTTGGTACAGTCTGTCCCCAATAGTTCGACACGTGACATTGTCAGCAAGTGCTGTCTGTGGAGGAATTTGCATTTCGATCGCAGTGAGCTGATAACACACTTCCACTTGTTGATTCGCGTCGAAGTCGATAAAGTCAGATTATCGGAAAGCGACTGTATAAGATATTTGTCAGACAACGACTTCGCCGGCATATGGAGGAGACGCAAGTCGGATGCAGTTCTGTGCAAGCGAGAAGAATACGATGACGGCGACGGTCGGTAACGACGCGGAGAGAACATACTGAGAGGCCTCCCTGTGTGCAAAATAAGTGAGTAAACGCTTTTTTTCGCTGTGTGCTTCTGCACCAGCAATCTTAGAGCGACGAGACAACATTCATGCACTGCTGCTGGGCCGTGTGATGTTTATATAAAAGTTAAACAACCTTGTCCTGGATTGTTTTTATTAGCGTGAAAAGCAAGTAGTGTATGGTTATATAACGACACTATAGAAGCACGAGACACTCTATGGAAACGCGCTGAGTGCCGGCGCCTACTCTGACCAGAGAGTGGTTAGAACGACGACATCATTCTGGATCGGTACCGAGAATCGAAGCTGGCGCTGGCGGCAATGCCACACTCGCTACCTGGAATGCACACCCTTCACTGCGATTTCCAGACCATCCTCCCGACATCGGAGAAAAACTTTCACCAGAAGTTTTCCGGAGAAATCCACCGTCTGGTGACGCTGGCCCGGGAGATAGTACGCTTCCTGCGAATGTACAACATTTACAATTCATGAAGCGGCAGCAACGGAAGCCGCTCGCCAGCCCGCTACCACATAAGGCGACATGCTTTTACGGCAATTTTATTTCATTTTCATTTTAATGTCATTTCAATTCGTCTCATCCGCTTCGGCGCGGCGTACAGTGATGCGAGTGAACGCACGTTTCGGAGAATTTGACTGTTGAAGCGACCGTCAATTTGACAGATTGAAATTCCAATCCAGTTTCCCGATAATCGGTCTAATGAAATCGAAAGCTAACCGTTGTTTACGTTCAGTGTTTAGAGGTCAAAGTGACAGTTTTGGCTACAGCGCGCTTAGTAAGTAGGCGGGCAAGATTTGGGCGATCGTTTAGCACTTCGTTGTGAACAGAAGCAATCGTTCGAGGCGAGCCAAAGCAGAATCAAATTACGCCATTTCACCGCGGACAACGGCTACGCTTCAGCGGCAGGTAAGTGAAGCCTGCCGAATCAATTAGCGCCTCCGAGCAGTCGGATGTCATAACGGCGCTGTGCTGCGGCAACCGGCCAGGTCATCCGCTACGGTCGCCGATGCATGTGGGAAGTCAACACAATCCACGTTGCGTTCGGGTTATGCAATGTCGTCCGTCGCTCTAATTTTTCGAGCGGAAAGATGCTCCACTGAAGAAACCGAACCAACGAATATGTGGAACAATGGAGACGTCAACCGGCGCGTAGTAGGCCGAATGTGCAGCGGATGGAGGAAACGACGATGAGGAAAAATTTGAATACGTAACACACAAATTAATTTGTTAACTCATCGACCATGACCTACCTCTTGCTCGGGCGGCCGCTCGCTTGTTTCATCGACACGAATTGTGTGCTTTTTTGTGAGCGAGCATTTCAATATTCTGTTCCGAACGAATGTCAATTTCTCCGGTACGTGTTAAAATTTACTAATCAGATGTTTTGCCGGACCGCGCAGTCCGGGGTGCTGCCGATGATGACAACATCGATGGAAAATAACTTCAAGGAGGAACGCGGCCACGTGAGCCGAACGCGACACGATTTGCACCGTGCCGCCGCCGGGGGTGTCGTAAATGTCGCGAAATTTCTCCGTGTCCGCCCTCTGTCCGGGGCAAAAAGAAAACTAAATTACTGGGTGGAGGAGCGTGGACGACAGGGCCCTACATTTTCAATTTCAATTGAAATTTTCAGGTGAAGTTTGTAAACAATGTTTTCAATCGTCAATGGAAGCAAGGCGCCGTCGTCGTCGCCCAGACCGACTGTCATCGTCACCGATGAACCGACGGTGCTGCGCCGTCGCAGATGCTGCTTTGTTTCGCACTCACAAGCTCACGCACGCTCGTTCGACATCAAATGAATTTCTCTGTTGTAACTCAATTAATGAGTGTAACAACCGACAAATCTGTGTAATGTTGATGTATGCTATGCATATTTTACTGAAATAGTCTATTACCCATAAAAAAATTAAGCAAACATACATCTTAGATGATTTGAAAATTTCAATTGAAGCCCAGTCGGTGTGAAAATGAACCGCCGCCCGTCGTTGCGTCGAAGAAAGCGACAAGAAGAACGGATGAAGCGAAGCGCTTGGATGTTGTTGTGAATGTTCCTGTCGTCGGCGTCCATCCGATGCTGATGGGCGCTCGCTTTCAGCGTCATGTTTTGGTTTCGACGATGTAGGCCCCTGGTGGACGACGAGGCCAATGGGTAAATAAATGCCAAATGGGAAAATAGCCGAACGTGATGTTTATGTCACCTGAGGTGTTTGTGTTCCTACCGTCGCGCTTATTACACTTCACGTTTTGATAGTTTGTTTGAACGATGTAGAAAAAAAAAACAGAAGCTGAATCTGTTTAATCTGATTAACCATTGATCCCCTTAAGCTTCTCGATACCTGCTTAGACGGTGGCGGTAGCAAACCTGATCGCTTTTCGGTTTTCCTTTCCTCCGGACCCGATTTCCTGGTCGATTTCATCTGAGACTTCCAAAATCCATTGTTTTGTCTGGGAAAACGCTGTTCCCGATGCAAAGCCGTGAATTTCGACGCATTTACAGCTCAGCTTTTTTCATTTCAGGTACCTTTGCAATTGTAGGTGCGAAATTCGATCGGTGCATTCTTCTTTATCATCGCCGGTAATTCGAGCTTAGGGCGGCGAGACGCCAATCGAAATCAAGCCACACAGTATGCGTTGCGTTTGCGTCGTCGGTTGCCGAAAGAAAAGGAAATCATCTAACTGTTACCGACAGCCATCGAACAGACCGCCGTAACGGGACATCTTTTCACATTAAATTGGTGCGACAGTTTCGGCGACAAAAAAAAAGTGAACAACTGGCTCAATTGGTAATAAAAGAAACGAAGAGAAGGAATCAAAGACCCGGTTTTACGGTTTCTCGCAATTCTTGCGGGCTGTGCGCGACGCGGCGGCGATGACAAAATTCTGTTTCGATTGCAACAACAACGAACGGCGACGAGCAGCAGTAATTCTTCGGAACCGAACAGGCTTTGGAATCATCACAGACAGGCGGCAGCAGCAGCAGAAGTTGAAACAAAAACAACTTCCAGAATTGGAGCGAATAAATAATAATGAAATGAAAACATCGTTTGAAGCAGCAGGCACGCACGCACACACACGGAGTTCATCAGAAGGCAGGCGACGACGACGACGACGACGATGGAATGTGTGCAAATTGTTGAAAGACGCATCCGCCGCAGTCGCCGTCGCAACCGGCCGCCCTTCATCGGCCGCACATGGAGCAGATCAATGCGTGTGAGTATTTTTTGTGCTTGTTTTCGTTGTGGGTTTCTTCGAAGTTCGCTCCTTTTGTTTATGTGTAGGCAAACAGCCGCCCGGACACCTATTGGCAGCCGCGGGTGGTTGGGCGGCGGTCGTTCGCAAAGTTGCGTTGCGAGATTAATTTGAAGAGCGCGTTCCGCTACTGTGCGTTCAGGAGCAAAACATCGTTTTTTTTTTGGTTTGGTGTTGGGTGCGGAACAACTGGCGCGGGGGAAATCTGATAGTTGGGGATCCGTCAACCGAGCGGAACTGTCTTTCTACAATAGTAAGTGCACGCTGAAAGGAGCGTTGGAATTCCGACATGCAATTTTGAAAAGGAAGGATTGGGACGCGTGTGGTGGAGGCTGCTGGCAGGTAAGCGATTTGTTAAAATTTCTTGAAGACGACAAAGAAAAGATAGATAACGAGACAAGTGTTCGAGCGTCCTATCAATAGCATCCAGCAGGAGCTGCGGCGATGGGGGCTCGTAAGAAATAACCCGTTTCGATGGAAGAACAGAATAATCGTACAAACAAACAAGCAATCATTTTCTTGGCTTTCCTGCGCCTACTTGGGTCATCAACGTTCGCTCGGTTCGCCGCCTTCTTCGGTCGACTGTTGTGTGTATGTTGCTGCATCAACAACGTTGGCGATTCTTCCCGTCTTCCCGACAGCCAGCAACGGATGCGGACGGACGGACGGCCGGGACGAACGCACAGCCAATAGAGGCGATGACGGCAAAGCGTCCACGGACGGACGGACGACGATGAGTGAAGTTTTGCGCTGTTTTCTGCCTCCGCTTCGGCTGGGTGTGTGTATTTCGCGCGGTGGCGATAGTGTTATTGTAATGAAAAAGACCTTGAACTTGAAACGACGGTACAATCTCTCGTTTGTGCGCGCGCTCTCTCTCTCGAGGAACCGGCAGGCAAGAAGCATATACGGCAAGAGGCCGGACGGACGCATACACACTTTCTCGCGTTCGTTCGTTTGGGGCGGTGGGGACCGATGTGAGTTGTTGGACCAGTTTGGGGAGGTGATGCAAAAGGGAACGGGACGTCGGAAACAAGAAAAAAAATGGCAACACATTTACGAGACGTACGATTGGGACCAGAAACCTCTAACGATTGTTTGAGAGGTGGACGTTGGAGAAGGGACGCACAAGGTGTCTTGGGGCAAATGCTTGGACAACGAACGAAAAGACGAACGAGCGGCGGATGCAAATCCCAAGAAGACGGACAAGTTTTTCTTGTGCGGATTTCTCAGGGGGTTTGGCGGGCGAAGCGAAGGTGGAGGCAGCACACGGGAGACGGCGAAGAGGAAACAGAAAAGACGGAAAGGCATTTTAAACTTGCAGCCCTGGGTTGTGTAATGGGCACACCAAGGCAGATCAATAGCAGGAGTGTGGCGTGGAGAGCTCTCCGTGTACACGGGAGAAGGTGGGTTTCAACATACAACGTTGATGTGTAGGAAGTTGTGCTTCCAGAGGCTGAACAAGGATGACGCGGCGGCGACGGCGATGGCGGCTGACACGGAACGGAAGCAAGGAAGCGGAATTTTCGTAGATTATTTACGGTTTTCTTATGTGTTCCGTACGTGTGTGTTGTTGTACCGCATGTTTCATGTAGCCGTGGCCGGCTTCCTTTTTAGTTGCCGTAGCCCAAAGTGTGTCAGGAAAGTTTAGGAAGATTTTCCTTTACCCTTGGGGGGCTTTTTCCGCTGTTTTCCGGTGACTGTCATAGCCACACAGAAATGGTTTCGCAGTCAGAAATTTCTCGACGACTATTGATTTTTCACTGTCGGAGTTGAAAGCTCAAGAGTTGCCACCACGGCTACCGGCGGACGGACGGACGGATGCCGGCTGTTCAACCGTGCGCGTGTTGCCAGGTCTAGCGGAAAGAGGAGACAGAACTTTTCCGAGCTGGGAGGCATCATCATCCGAGAAGACATGATGTATCACATTTCCTGCCTTCCGAACCTGGCAGTCAGTGGCGTCGTGAGTAAACACTGAAGCTGATGTGCGGGAAGGCCTGTCAGGGCGTGGCAGCCACCGCGCAACGCTAGAAGTAGGTCACTTCTTCCGAGGGAAGCCGGATCGACTTGTATCTAAGCTTCTCATGGCGTGCGGATCCTTTTACCGATGTAATTATGCGGAAAAGTATCAATTATGCTAATGCCACTCGTCGCCGTCATCGATTGATTGATTCGGTGATGCGAAAAATTGTTCACAACAACTCCGGGAGGGTTGCTGCTTCGCGTTCTGTAAGTGGTGGAACCCCTCACGGAGCACGGTTGTTTTCCGGCAAACAACGATATCCGACTTCAATTAGGGATTGCCGATTTTAAAAGGAGCCGCGTCTCTTTGTGAGTGCGTAAGCCTTTGATGGTGCGCACAGCGGGTAGTGAACCATGTGGGTTAGGGGAATACATAGTTAGAAATAATGTGGGTCATAAGAGGGTGCTACGATTGTCGCAAGCTTTGAACAGTATCGGAAAACTGTTGGGAACGGAAGAATGTTGAACATTGGGAATGGCCAGCGTGAGTTGTTGAACGCCTTTGATGGCCAAAAGGCTTCAATATGGCAAGTAATTCTTGTACCAGCTCTCGATAGGTTCGTTATGGAATCAGTCGAAAGCTTCGAACTTGAAATTCTTTGTTTTGAGAAGTTAAATCTTTGTTAAGTATCCCTGAAAACGAGGCTGCAGATTGAAAAGTATATTTCTAATAATGTTTCATATGCAGTGCTGAAAATGTCATTTCGACATTTCCAAATTCAACAACCTACAGCTCATTTTAGTAGCTGGACCTGAGAGTATGGTATATGAAAAACTTGTGCGGCTAGACCAGCTGTACAAGTCACGAAAAAAACGCTATTTTTCGATTTTTAAGGTGAATGTCACGGACTACCTTCGAAAAAGCCAAATGACATTTTCAGCACTGGTTATGTGTCAAACTGATTCATAACCACTAAGAAAAATCCAATTAGTTTTAGGAAGGGTTTCCTAACCGTCATAAAACCTAGTTCGTTTTATTTTGATTTTGAGATGCTTTTAAAGACCTCTTCGAAATTATTTGACTAGTAAAGGTAACTTGAGCAGCGTCACTTTTGCAAAAAGTTAGGTTTTAAATAGTTTATCAGAAAATTAGAAGCAAATTGAACAAATCAGATCATGGATAAGATGTAAACAGTGAGAGTTTTAGGAGATGAGGAGTCCATGGTATATTATGTCAATCCCAGTAACAATGAACAATGTGAAAAAAAAAATGATTAAAACTTTTGTGTTGGTCTTAACTGATCACAAAAGGATACAATTAAAGTTAGTATAACCAGCACGATCTGCGGAATTCAAAAAAGTCTTTTGAAATACCCATTGTCCTTACTCTGTACTTTTGACCTTCGTCAAGGGCAAGCATCTAAGTTAGATTCTACCTAATCAACCTATACTGCCGTGTATCGCATATCAGTCCCATCTTTGCTGGATATCCTATGCAAATGGGACAGATATGCGATTCACGGCAGTATAGTTGATCAAGCTCCTCAGAAGTGTGCTTAGTCAAAATAGTGTTGCCCACACTATTTCTAGTGTCTTATGAACTTTTTGATTTAAATGAAACAATTATTATTCAACTAACAAGCCCAGTTATGACATAATTGAGCATAACTTATGGAATTTTAACATTTTACAGTAGTTTCCGCTTATGAAATGTCTAAAATTCAATAAAAAAAACACTGAAAATTGGGGAATTGGAGTAAAGTAAGTGTGTTAACAATCCTTGAGGCCTTTGAAACCATTTCAAGCATGTAAACCGAATTCGCTGTGTTATCAAGATACTTTGATTCTAAAGGATTTATACCTTATTTTCTCACTTAGCGAAGCTTCGCCGCTCGTTACACCTTTTCAGGGAATTATAAAGCTCGGTTTAGTCGCAATAAACTGGTAGCTCTAATTGACAGATACGACAACAGGGTACTTACGGTATCGCTTCATCAGACTTTTCTTGTACGCACGCCCCTGCCGGTCCCGGTGCACTCCGTCGGAGTCCGGTCCCGCCGAGTCGTCCGATTCGCTGCCGCCAGAGTCCTTCCGCGCCCGTTGCTTGATCTTCATCGACAGATCGAGCGGCCTGTCCGGGTCATCGTCCCGGTCACCGTCGCCGCCGCCGCCGCAGTCTTCATCTTCCGATTTGGGGTAGTGGTCGGTATCGCCACTGGCGGCGCCACCAGCCTGACTGTCGCCGCTGTAGTCCGAATCGGGGTCGTTGTGGCGGCTGTCGCGCCGTCCCGAGAGCCTCCGCCGGTGGTAGCTACTGCTGTAGTGATGGTGACGATCCTCTTCCGGGGCTTCGTCGTCGTACTGCGTAGGGGGTCGGCGCAGGTAGTGGTGCCGTTCCCGATCGTATTCGTCTTCGTCGGCGTCGCGGTGCGACTCATAGCGAAGGGCGTGGTGATCGCGATAATACTGAGATGCCACCTGTTGTTGATCTTCTTCGATCGACGCCCGACGCAGAGGGCGTTCTTCTTTGATGCATCGGATTATGCTCCGTTCCTGGATTACTGACGTGATTCGGTGATGCTGATGGTGCGTAGGAGTGATGGGAGGCGTCTGCGAGCGTGGTCGGTAGTAGGAGTCGGCCACTTCGGGCGAGGCTTCGCGATCGTGATGTCCGATGTAGGTTGCTGGTGGAGTGCTTGGTCGAGAGCGGGGTTCCCGTTTGTAGTGTGGCAGATCTTCGCTGTGGAAAGATGGTCGACGGTACATGATTCGGGATGATGGATGTTCTTCGATCGGGTATTCTCGTTCGACGGGAAGATGTGTCTGATGGATCGGTGGCGATGGCGAAGGACTCTGCGCTGATGGTGAAGGAGTTGTGGATCGTGGCGACGATCCGGGACCGTGGTCCGCGGCCGGTTGCTGGCCACCCCCAAAATGGGGTGACATATGCTGCAGCATCATCATTGCTGATGGCAGCACTGGTTGCTCACTGCTTGCCTTGTTCTATTGGATTTTATACGTTTTTTTTGTAAATAGGTCTATTTTTCTGGTTTTGTGTTTTTGAACTGACACTTTGCACTATTGTTTTCAACAAACTTTTGTGTTACAACAGATAAATTTTCACTAGTAGAGGCTCTGTTTAATAATTGGCTACAACATTCTTCTTGCTTAACTACAAACACTATTGGCTAGAGATAATGATTCTACTATGGGGTCGATTATTGATACGGTGTTCATTTTCCTACATAACTTTAATTATACTCCGCTGTTTTTCTTTATTATGTCAAGTCGATAAACTTGCAATTAAGTGGAGCATTTTGGTGGGCACCACTTTGCTTCATTTGCCGCGTTCACACCTTTCTGGTTGCGCCTCGTTAGCACGTTCAGTAATTATTGTATTGACGAGTCGGAGCTACGGCAGCACTTTCTGGTTGTGTCATTTCGATTTTCCGTGGACTACTACTGTATGGCTGTTTCCACAATCCCTGAGTCATGGAGACACACTTTTTGCTGCTTCACTTGCGGACCGGAAAGTGTGTCCATTCATCATAATTTTTTCACCGTTCTTCCGGTTTTGCCGGCGGACACACAAAACATTCGTTCGTTCGCACACGCACACGCGGCCGCCCCCAAAAATAGGCCGCCCGCCCAACACTCGCCCCAAAAAGGACGATGATAATCCTTTTACACTTTTTTGTTTTTTTTTTGCTCTTCAACCTCACACTTATATCGTCTGCCGTGTGGTACGGCGAGACGGAACTAGGATTCACTTGTGCACTGACACCGGACTGCCAAAGGCTTCACGCCCGTCCACCCGATTTTCCAGAGTTTTCACTTTCAACTTGGGTTCGGCGGCGGCGAGTTCGCGCTAAGGACACCGACAGAATCCGACGTCGTCCTTTTCACTTTCGGTTCGGTCGCGGCTCTCACGGGCTTCTGTCTGTGTCTGCGTGCGCCTCTTGGGCCAACCAACTCTCGGGGTTGGCAAAGGCAGAGGAAAATTTCACTTTTCACTGTGTTCTTGAGAGTCCCACACCTCCACGCCGCCTGACTGGGATGGGGCGGTTTGGATGGCAACTCAACGTCTGCCCGATGTCTGTCTGATCACTTCAACAAGCCGCTTCAGCAGCAGAGTCATATGATACCGAGAACACCCGTCGTGGACGTCAAGTGCGCGGGGAAAATTCGATTTTCTTCCACAACATTCGGGGGGTATTGATTACGAGAATTTGGTTTGGTTTGGTAAAAACACTGTTGTTTCTGATTAATATTTTCTGAGGTAGACTCTTTTGTAGCTTTCTGTGTTTGCTTAGGGAAACCACTGATTTTCTTCTTCGGTCCGTTCTGATTTGGACGAGGTTTGGTCACTTGGTTAGGATTGATTCTAGTTGCACCTGAACGAAAACACAAGATTCAAGGAAAAAACAAAAACACGAATGGGAAATTCTTTTCAGAACTGCGACAGCTCGCGAAGTCACGGTTCTAGCACTGTTCTTCGGTTACCGTGACAAAATTTGTCCCGAGGTTCTCTTTTTTCTTCAAACAACTAAAGAGGAAAATATTGTATAAAAATCGTTTTGAACAACGATATAAAACAAAACGCGTATTCACGCGGTCCGTTCTCGAAGCGGAATGACGAAACGATACAAGAAATGACAGCTCTGTACTCCGACCTTCCTCTACTTTTCCAAAGCAGTCGTCAGCAGCACACGGTAGTTGGTTGCGCGAGAGCCGCCCGACGGCAGCCCGAGAGAGCCGCCGCCGAACGAACAATGAGAATCCTCTCTTCCACCAACACCAAGAGAGACGAAAATCGCAGCAAAAAGCGAAACGATTTGCAATCCCAGCAAGCACACATCCCGTTCGCGTTGCACTGACCAGCCGCAGCCCGACGCGACGGCCGTCATGCACCAGGCGGAACCAGCGCCCATCGCGCTCTCGCACGCAACACACGCGCGCACACCAATCAGTGTTGGTGTATTAAAAGCGAAACTTTCCGTGTACGTACACGGAAAATTTGCATTCTTTTCTGCGGCGGCGGCGGCGGCTGCATTCGTTCGTGTAGGGATGGGGGGCCTAAACGAAATCGAAAACTGGCGCAACCGCCGACTGCGAGAGAATGAGCGAAGCGCGAGAGAGCGCAAGCCGAATAGCAGCACAAAGAGGACGGGCGAAAAACCTGATCTCCGTCACAACACCCCCTGTTTTCCGAGGTCCCGCGCGTCGCCACCCAAACGGTGATGTTGCCGCATAGAACAGGGCTGGTGAGGGTGGCGACGGCAGACGCGTGTGCGGGTTGTAAACATATGATTTCCTCTCGCTTCGCTGTCGTTGTCGATTCGCGTTTACACAGTAGCGCAGCGGGTCGGTCGGTCGGTGGTAGACATGCAGGAACGACGACGTCTGGTCGTTTGGTGAATGCAATGCAACACAATTCAGTAGTGTGGGTTGTCAGATAGCGAGAGAAGAAGAGAGAGACGGTCGGGCTCGTAAAGGGGATTCCGATACACACCCGTTCGCTGCAGGGTAGTGGGCATCGAAAACGGGTGAATCTCCTGGGTCTCCAGGAATCGGTTGAATGTGATGCAACCGAATGGGGGTCCAACAGGGGTCACAGAATCTTCAAACCCAAAGATGATCCATTCCAATTGGACTTTCCAATCGGATGCAATCCGCAAGCATGTGTCGGATAATAATGACATCTGCGTGTGTATGTGCTGCGCGTACGTGTGAAGTGAACGACACAAGAACGTTGCAAGTGGGTAGCAGAAGAGAATGAAAGTCAACCCAACAAGAGCGAGAGAACAGTCGGTCGGTCGGTCGGTCGCGCAGTCTTTCGTGCGAGAGGAGGGGGTGGTGCATCCTGATTAGGCAACTAGATGCGACGCGAAGTCGTGCCCGGTTGAGCTAGGCAACGAGGCAGGCAGTTGGATGGAAGAAACCTGGAGGAAAGGAGGCGGATACTTTACACAACCTCGCTCATCGTACAAGCTGCTGCTGCTGTAGTTGCCATTACAGCACACTGCACTGCCACTACTGGAGCGCCTACAGCGAAGGAAACAGATCAACACACCACACAAACGAAAGGAAGCGCGTTCTCGGTCGTCCATCGGTCGCCGTTCGTCGCGCGGAACGTTCTCGCTCTCTGGAAGCCGTGCTCCCCACTTCACACAGCACAGCTTGCGCTCGAGTCGTTGCGTTCACAACGCAACACATTCTAGAGGCGTGTTGCGTGCCGATTCGGGTCGTGCGAGCGCGACCGTATAGCGAACGAAATCGAGAGGAAAGCAAATTATGAGATAAATGAATCATGTGCGTTTTCGCTGCGAAGTTAATTATTCATCGATGATGTTGAGGGGGTCGTGGCGGTGGTGGTGACGGTGCTGGTGGACGAGGCGACGAGTTCCGTAGCAGTCGCTGGTTTCTTTGTTCCCGAACGGTGTTGTTGGGAAGCGTAGCGGATGGGTAATGAAGGAAGCGTCACGCGAAGGCATTTGTCGTAAAGGTAAAGCGACTACCGATGAATCAATCGGCAATTGTGTACACTGAAGTTTTTTTTTACGACGGTAATGGTCCCGCGTAAAAAAAAACCGCGTAAAAAAAAACCGCGTTATTTCAAGACCCGTCGTAAAAAAAAACCGCGTTATTTCAAGACCCGTCGTAAAAAAAAACCGCGTTATTTCAAAAAACGTCGTAAAAAAAGTCAAGTCACGTTAGATGTGGTGCTGACTATTTTACGCGTGTTTTTGAAAAAACGCGGATTTTTTTTACGACGGGTCTTGAAATAACGCGGTTTTTTTTTACGACGGGTCTTGAAATAACGCGGTTTTTTTTTAGGACGGACCGCGTAAAAAAAACCGCGTAAAAAAAAACCGCGTAAAAAAAAACCGCGTAAAAAAAAACTTCAGTGTAAATCCAAGCGCGCGCGGAGAAGGAAATGGAGAAGACGAAGCGCGGCAAAGGGAACGCGACAGGTGGAATGTCTCTGCTTATTGGTGGTTGCTTATGCAATGATAAAGGTTGACGAATTTCCACCGTTCTGGTTCGGGTCTGATTGATGCGAGAATTTTCTGGGATTAGGTAGTGAAAGGCGAGTACGAGGTGGTGATACAACTAGAAGCTGGGGTCGATAATGAGCTTAGTCCGGCGAAGTGCGAGGATTGTGGGAAATAAGGCCTGTGCAATATCAGCTGTCTTAATAGGAAATATGTCTGCTGGCATTGATTTTTCCATTTGGAAGGAAATGTTTCGGCAATGGAATCGGTCAAAGGCGAGCATGTCTTGGAATTTAGCCGCTTTTCCGAAAGAGGAGTTGCAATGAATTTGGGTGGGGTGGATCCGTTAATTTGGAACCTAAACATTTTACATTTTATGGCGGTAATTAAGAGTAAAACATCCGAACCAGTCCAGGGTTTAGGATATTCAATTTCACTGGCTTCGACTACTCAAACCCTTTATCCACAATGACCTTCATAGGAGCATCTACTGCAGCATAATCGTTATCAGCAGTAATGGCATTCTACGATTGAGAACTTACCGGTACAGCATCATCATCTTCTTCATTTTTTTTGGATATGATTCATCGACTTCTTCGACATATGAACATCATCTGCTTCGTCCTCAAGCTCGAGTTTTTTCCCACTTTGCAGAAAACAAGAATAATCATTATTTCTTGTCTCCGTAGGCTCATAGACGCTCTTGCAACCACCAGAAGTATCTTGAACTCCAGCTCGTACAAGTCGCCCTGGAGGTAGGCCGTTGCGATCAAATGTCCGCCCTTCTTCAACGTTGCTACCTGTTCGTTGAACGATACTTCTACGCCTGTCTTGGTTTACTTGCTTATCAATATGGGTTATCCCGTAGACCTTCAGCAATTTTCACGACTGGTGCTTGCAGGTCAACTCCTTGGTCACTTATTCCGTCGACGACTCCATCTTGATTTGCGAGCAATGCTCGACTTTCCTTGGCAACGTGGATAATTACAGGCTTCGTCAAGCTTCCTAATGCCGGCAAATATCTCTTCGGGCTCACCAGGTGTTCGCTTGCTCCGGAGTCCAGTTACCTCTTTTCACTTTTCCTCGGCAACGTCGCTGTAAGCCATGAAAACGTCCGCTTTGGAACTGGAATCACTTGCCACATTCGCATTCCTATCTTGCTTCCAACAATCCTTTTGAAGATGGCTTTTCTTTCCGCATATTTAGGTAGCACGCCTGAACTTCATGTCGTCTTTGTTTCCAACAAACGCCATCGGTTCTCCTCGTGGATCTGATATCGTCCCATACGCTTCGATTCGATTCGATCACCCAAAGGCCGGGTTTTCATGATTTCGTATGTAAGATTAGCTTCAGAACTCAACGAACAGAATCAACGATATTTAACTTATTCAAAAACACATGAATGCTTGTAAGTGAAACATTGTGGAATGTAGTATTTATTGAATGATTTTTGGCAGATACTTTCTACGGAGAGTGCCATTTTAATAGAGAAGAACGTGCCTCTGAAACTGAACTAGTGATAAATAAAGGAAATTCCTTAATTCCTTCATCAGGGATTTCCTTCGAAAATTCCTCAAGGAGTTCCTCCGCGAATTTCTTTGGTAGTTTCTTCGGGAATTTTTCTAAGAGTTTCTCCGGGAATTTCTTTAGGCATTTCTCCGGGAATTCCTCTAATAATTCCTCCAGGAATTTCTTTAAGGGTTTCTTCGGACATTCCTCCGGAAATTCCTGGAGGAACATCCCTCTTGTAGTTCCTCTAATAGTTTCACCAAAAATCTCTCAAGAAGTTCCTCCGCGAATTCCTCTGGTAGTTCCTCAGGAGTTAGGAGTTCCTCCGGGAATACGTCTAATAGTTCCTCTAGGAATTCATGCGTCCTTCCAGGAGTTTATCCGCGTGTCCCTGTGGGAGTTCTTGCGGAAATATCTTCAGAAGTTCTACCGGGAACTTCTTTAGGAATTTCTCCGGGAATTCCTCTAATAGTTCCTCCAGGAATTTCTCTAAGGGTACCTTAGGGCATTCCTCCGGGAATTCTTCTAAAAATTCCTCAAAGAATATCAGGAGGTTTCTCTAGTGTAGAAGTTCTTCCTGAGATTTCTTTAAGAGTTTCTCTGAGAATTTTTCTACAAGTTCCTCTGGTAATATCAGCCGTTTTCTTTAAAATGTTCTCCTGGAGTTCCACCGAGTAATTGCTTGGAGAATTCCTGAAGAAGTTTCTCCGATAACCCGTCTAAGAACTCTTCCGGGATTTCCTCTAGGAGTTCATCCGGAAATTCCTCCAGAGGTTTCATTGGGACGTCCTCTTGGAGATCGACTGTGAAATTCTCTAGAAGTTCCTCTAAGTATTTCTTCAGTAAGTTCCTCCAAGAATTCTTCCATGTGCTTCTCTGTAAATCCAACTAGAAGTTCCTCCAAGAATTCCTCTAAATGTTGCTCTGGGAATTCCTGGAGTTTCGGAATTCTTATGGTAGTTTTACTAGGAATTTCTAAACAAGTTTCGCTGTGAAATCCTTTTGGAGTTCCACTGAAGTTCTATCGAGAATAACTTTATGAGCTCTGCCATGAATTACGCGAACTCCTAAAGGAACTCCCGGAGGAACTCCTGGAGGAATTCATGAAAGAACTCCTAGAGAATTCCCGGGAGAACTACTAGAGGTAAACCCGGAGCAAATAAACATTACTGGAGGAGTTTCTAGAAGAATGCCGCAGGAACTCCTAGATAAAGTACCGGAAAAACTCCTAGAGGAATTCCTGTAGGAACTGCAAGAGGAATCTCCGGAGGAACTCCTAGAGGACTTACCGAAGGAACTCCTAGAATTTCCGGACGAACTCCAGGAAAAAATCTCAGAGGAAACTCACGCAACTCCTAGAGGAATTCCCGGAGGAATTCTCAGAGAAAACTCCCGTAACTCCCAGATGCACTTCTAGAGCAGCGTTCGAAGGATTGTTATAATCGAACCAGCAGCGTTCAAAGGATTGTTGTAATCGAACCAGCAGCGTTCAAAGGATTGTTAAAATCGAACCAGTAGCGTTCGAAAAATTGCTGTAATCGAACCAGCGGCGTTCGAAGGATTGTTATAATCGAACCAGAAGCATTCGAAGGATTTTTGTAATCGAACCAGCAGCGTTCGAAGGATTGTTGTAATCGAAGCAGAAGCATTCATGGGATTTTTGTAATCGAACCAGCGGCGTTCGAAGAATTGTTGGAATCGAACAAGCAGCGTTCGAAGGATTGTTGTAATCGAACAAGCAGCTTTCGAAGGACTGCTGTAATCGAACAAGCAGCGTTGTTAAAGAACCATCAGCGTTGGAAGGATTATTGTTAAAGAACCAGCAGCGTTCGAAGGGTTGTTGTAATCGAATCAGCGGCGTTCGAAGGATTGTTGTAATCGAACCAACAGCATTCGAAGAACTGTTGTAATCGATCCAGAAGCATTCGTTGGATTTTTGTAATCGAAAAAAGAGGGTTCGAATGATTGTTGTAATCGAACCAGAAGCGTTCGAAGGATTGTTGTAATCGAATCAGCATCTTTCAAAGCAGTTGTTGAAGTTGAACCAGGAGCGCTTAAAGATTACAAGCGAGTCAGCAGTGTTCAAAAGAGTTGTGAATTTAAACCAGTGAGGTTAGAAGGAGTATTGAAATCAAACTAGCAATGTTCGAAAGATGGTTGAATCCGAACCAGCAGCGTTCAAATGATTATAGAATTTGATACAGTAGCATTCAAAGGATTGTTGTAATCGAACGAACAGCGTTCGAAGGATTAATCGAACTAGAAGCATTCGAAGGATTTTTGTAATCGAACCAGCAGCGTTCGAAAGATTGTTGCAATTGTACCAGCAGCGTTCGAAGCAGTTGTTGAAGTTGAACCAGGAGCGTTTAAAGATTACAAGCGAATCAGCAGTGATCAAAAGAGTTCTGAATTTAAACCAGTGAGGTTAGAAGGAGTATTGAAATCAAACTATCAATGTTCGAAAGATGGTTGAATCCTTACCAGTAGCGTTCGAAGAATTGTTGAAACCAAACCAGCAGCATTCGAAGGATTGTTATAATCGAACCAGCGGCGTTCTAAGGTATGTTGTAATCGAAACAACAGTGTTCGAAGGATTAATCGAACCAGAAGCATCCGAAGGATTTTTGTAATCGAACCAGCAGCGTTCAAAGGATTGTTGAAATCGAACCAGTAGCGTTCGAAGCAGTTGTTGAAGTTGAAGCAGTAGCGATTAAATATTACAAGCGTTCAAAGGGATTGTTATGATTCTCCACATCATGAACAAAGTTGTAATTGTAACCTTGGTATTGCTAATTTAGAGAAAACTTTCCACTTTACGGAAGATTGAAAAGCTACCGCATCTGTCAGACTGATGATTTTCACCAATGCATCATCAATCAGTCCAAGGATACCTTGGATCAAGCCTTGGATACGACGCCGATGATCATTGTTTGTTGTTGCTTTTCAGAACATTTCACTTTGCAAGCATGCTTTGATTTGACCAAACTTTTCAATGATACGATCATTTTCATGGCTGCGGTAGGACTTTGACAGCTGCGGTAGAACTCGGCGGCTACCGCAGAGTAGAAAATTTTCTAAAAATCCGCAATAATGTTTTGAAATAACCCGGGAAACAAATGGCCGTGTAGTTTTGACGTTTAAGCGCTGTTTGCAGATAAGAAGGAATTTTTCAGCCTATCTTGATGCATGGGAAATTCCTTGCCTGAATCGCTCAAGAAACCGGGTTTTCTTCGATCGCAGTACGCAGTAGCGAAGAAATGACAGTTCAAATGGCAGTCACCGGAGAAAGTTTCTTGAGCGATTCCTTTCGAACTCGAAACTGCGCTTTAAGAAAGAGTTTTTCGGACTAAATCCTGACCACGATCCTGACAGAAGCTTTATAAAATGTTGGGAGGGGTTACGATAGACGAGAAATTGTTTCTGAACTGCAAATCAGTCTTGAGGATAGATTTTATAGGGAATATTTCGATTGTAATTGTTATCCGAAAGTTGCAGAGCTGTGTATGAAGGATACATCAATACTCACCTGTTTGCCATCCATGGCAAAACGGCGAGAAACTGTAGTTACCTGAAATGATAAGTTGGAAATATACATTGATTAGTATTTTTGTTATGTTGTTGTTTTGTTCGATGGTAAAAAAATGATAAACAGTGTAGAAACATTGTCTTCTCAAGATAATGCAAATTGTTCCATTTTAGAATATCATTTAGACAATTTCTAGTGATGGGTGGATTAATTTGCTCTGCGTTCAAATTGTAATAAATATCCTATAGTCCTAATCGATGGTACCAATTGTTCGATCGCCGCGATTTGATATGCTAACTTTTCATTGATTGGTTTTCGGCGAGAAATGATAAACTTTATGTTACCAGATTGTCCGGACGTTTCGGTCGATTCTGCTGGCCTTCGACCATCTTCTGCGGACTATTCTTCCAACCGTCATTTCACAATTGGACGACCATAACTAATCAGAAGTCCTTTATCTGGCCTTTGACAGTTCTCCTTTGAAAATGACAGCTCTGTCTTTGCGCCATTATTTGGCAGTTGTAAACAGTGGCATACACGGACCTGTCAAATGAAAAGGCCTATAGTCTATTTTACGAAACGATAACAGTGTTGATATAGTCTATTTTACGAAACGACAACAGTGTTGATATTGATATTAACACTCACGGGCTTGGGCGCAACCTCCTGTCAAATTTTCATTCATGAAATGAGCGATCAGCTGATCCGAAACGTCTCGTAAAATGGCTCATTGATATTAACACTCACGGGCTTGGGCGCAACCTCCTGTCAAATTTTCATTCATAAAATGAGCGATCAGCTGATCCGAAACGTCTCGTAAAATGGCTCATTCTTACTAAAAGCGATAATCACTCATCACTCACATAGATATCACTCATCAGACCCGGTCAATGAACAGCGAATTGCCCTGCTTGATGAAGGTCCACATACCAACCGAACATCGTCAGCTAAAACAACCCAATCGTATACCCACTTCCTACTTAAGTCATGTGCCCAAATCAAAATAGAAGAAAATTTCGCGACCAAAACCACCCAACAATCACGTTCTGTTTCCGTTCATGTACTAGCAAGGGGGTTCTTGCCTCCAAAATTGTTTGCTATATGTTTGAGGACCGGAATTCAAAACATCACGGTTCCGATCGACGCGAATGAACAATCGTGGAAAACCTACTTGGATTGAGTTGTTGGTTGCCCGAGTAAAAGTGGACTTGTTCACGCGATCTGTAAACTTCATTACAGTGAGTAGACACTCGATAATTGTTCCAAGCGGCTTAATTCCAAGTGCAACAACTTTGTAGCTATCGCATCGCTAGCTGTCAAAATGATGCGTCGATTTTAGGAGAGGATGCGACATGTAATCAGTCAATTTGAGACCAATTTACTGTCAAATGGAGACCAGTCGAAAATGATACCCGTTTGCTGCGATCAGATCGCTGAAGGACATTTTGTTGTTGGCTTGGCCGTGTTGCCAGTTTGTAGGTTAAGCATTTGATTTGAAATTTTTAATTTTTTTGTATGGTGGGTCCGTTCACCTTCTACCCGGGTTCCCAGTTACTTTATATTGTTCCGGAATTGTTGGATAAAACACACGGCGCTATTTTTCAAACATCGATCGACGTCATTCCGATCGTTGGTTGCTGTGCGCAAACACTGCTGTTGGGCGGCGGATTCCAGTCGTTGTGGATCAATGTTTCGCCGCCCGCAGATATAGGAATCGAGCAAGTTCAAACAACTGAAAACGATCATTACGCGCTCGGAAAAAAATATTGTTTGCCGCCGATTGTCGTCGTCGTGTTGCCAAAACAACACTGCCGCGCAGCGCCAGATCGCGGCCTACTGCGTGTTGCCGCGTGCGCGCCGCAATGCTTTCGGGGTTCGCTAACCCTTTGTTTGTTTTTTTTTTCCTGCTCCGATAATGAACATATACCGTGGGTCGAAAAAAAAAGATGCGTATCGACTGACTACACAGCGAACGGTACACCGCACCGTCGCACTTCCTGCTTTGAGTTTCGGGCGGGCGAAGATGGACAGAAATTTGGTGACGAATGATATTTTTGGGCGATTTTGCGCGCGCACGTCACAGACACAGTTGGAGCGCACACCGGACCGGGTCCGTGTGCGCATAACTGTCACCGAAAAAAAAAAATGCTGTCACTTGATGGCACTTCCTGGTCGGCATTGGATAGACACACGCAACGCAGCTTTTTTTCTCGGGCTCTGATTGCAACCTGATTGCGATGACACAAATGTCCCAAATGGAGGATAACGCGTCTCTGGAGATGGCTTTCTGATACCTGAGCCGTTTTCAATCAAAATGATCCAATTCTGTTTGGAAACGGCCCAGCTCTAGTGTCAAAATTCTCGAACCGAGACTGAGTGAATTCGGTTCATCGGTGGATAAGGCCATAGCACATAGACGAGTGCACCGATGAACTTAATTAATCGCGGACCGAGAATTTTGACACTAGAGCGGGGCCGCTTCCAATCAGAATTGAACGATGTCCAATCAGAATTGAACAATTCTGAATGGGAATAGCCCCGCTCTAGTGTCAAAATTCTCGAACCGCGATGAATTCGGGTCATCGGTGCCTTATGCCGTTTTTCTTCATTATCCAGTTCCAACCTGGGTTGGAACTGGATCAGATCACAGTTTCAACCCCAACCCGACTTCGATTTCACTTGTACTAAAGTTTGTTTGATGTTGTTTGTTTACACATTTTCCGCCAGTCCAGTTCCAACCCAGGTTCAAAAAGAAAAACGGCATTAGTCTATCCGCCAATGATCCGAATTCATTCATCTTCCAATTCTGATTGGAAACGACCCCGCTCTTGTGATAAAATTCTCGGACCGAGTGAATTCGGTTCTCGGTGGATAAAGCCATGGACTTTTCCACCGATGAACCGAATCCATCGTGGTCCAAGAATTTTGACACTAGAGCGGGGTCGCTTCCAATCAGAATCGAATGATTCCCAATCAGAATTGAACTGAACAAATCTGATTAGGAATGGTCCCGTTCTAGTGTCAAAACTTTCGGACAGAGTGAATTTTGTTCATCGGTGGATAAGTTCATTGACGTTTGATTTGTGCTTGTGAGAAATCTAAGAAAAAACATGAAACATCAATTTGTTTCAAATATATTACTAAAATTTAAAAACAAGAATGAATAGATGTATTCCACAAACGGCGATTAAAACAACTAATTTCACATTCTCTTCTCGGAATCATAGAGGGACAGTAAAAAAAACGGCCAACAAAACAGATGAGCGATTTCCCATTGCACCCAGAACAAAAAATGTGTAGCAGCAAAATTATCTCGTCCATACGGATGGACGGGTGCAGTGTCATAAACTACCTGCGGAATGTGCCGAAATGCCAACCACCACGAGATTATTACCGCCGAAATTTGCCACCGTTGAACGGATGCCACATGCAACTCGAAACCGTTTTGTTCGTCCTGTTCCGTTTTTAATGCGGTGACTTATTTTTTGTTTTGCACAAACATCAGTTGCAAGTACAGTGCACGTTGGGTAGTTGCAAGCTCACGGTAAATTAAACCAAAACTTTGAAAAATCTTCAGTGAAATTCGCTGAAATAATCGACGATTATGAGAATTGGCTTCTTTAGCGGTGTTGAGATAATTCCATATTCAGAATCTGCATGCAAAACTGAGCCGAAATCCAAATTTTCATGAATTTTGGTGCCCGGGAACCTATTCAAAAATCAGTTCAGAAGTTCAGAAGTTTGTATGGAAGCGATTTGTCGAATCACCCCTCGTCGCATTTTGTACTGGGCGGAGCTGTCAAGCAGTTGGCCAGCTGCCAAAAGGTGATTTCGAAAAATTCCTTCGAAATCGATTTTAGTTACCAAAATGAAGTTCTAAAAATCTGAAAAAAATCATGGTGGTTCAGAAAAAGGTGCTCTTTCGTATAAAATCAAAATATCAATAGATTTTTCTTAATTTAAAACCCCAATTGAGCATCTCCAGACATTTTCAATAGATCTTAGGGTGGGTCAAATCGGCTACTTTCGTTTTTATTCTCATACGAAAGTCCAAATACATACGATAAACTAGAAATGAACTTTGTTATGGACCTCTACACGAGTTCACTTATTTGATATTTGAGCGGTGCCATGTTTACAGAAAATGAACTCGTTTCCACGGACTTATCCACCGATGAACCGAATTCACTCGGTTCGAGAATGTTGACACTAGAACGGAGCCGTTTCAAATAGGCTAGAGGAACTGGTTCACCTAGCGTGAATGGGGATGAAGCATCTGTCACTTTTGCATTTTTTATATGAAGAATCTACTTTTTATCTTCGTTAAATTCATCCAGTTCCTCTAGCCTATCAAGATTGGCAGATTCCGATTGGAAATAACCCCGCTAGTATCAACATTCTCGGACCGAGTGAATTAGGTTTATCGGTGGCTAAGTTCATGGTCACCGCTCAAAATTCAAACGGGTGAACACGTGCATTGGTTCATCAGAAAGCTCATTCCAGAGTAATCAATTTTTACAGAAATTAAAAAAAAACAAATAGAAACGGAATGTTGCAGCTAGCAAACAAAACTGTCAACTCTCGATTCAGGAAAGCTGCAGGCAGAATCAGCCTCGGGAATGCCAGGAATTTCGGTTCAGGTATTTGCTATTGTTGTTGAACTGTGCGCGCGGTGGTCGACGGTCGTATGACATACACGCGCTCGAAGCGTATAGTTAGTTAGCATAAGCAATGCAAATGCGGACACACATGTCTCGGTGCGGATCGGATCGGCGGCCGGCGGGACAGGACGACTTGCGGGCTTCTAAGCGCGCGAATTGTGACAAACTTCTGTCTGTCATTTGTCCCAGTTTTCCACTTGTCGGGGGTTACGCATGCAGCAATGTTTTGACGTGAGGGTCAGGGAAAAATGGGCCACCATGAGCTGTGAGCCGAGAAATTGGAGTAAAAACCGATGAATCAATTCTATGGAATTCTTCGCGGACTATGATGTTTTTTTATGATGGTCATGGTGAGGTAACTTCCTGGCAGAAGCATCCTTACTCTCGTGAAATGAAAATTAGCATTCTTTTCGGCTTTTTTGCAGCCCTATAATAAATCTTGATTGCAGTAGGCTACACGTGGCGCCCAAGTAAAGATTGTATAAAAAAGTAAACCGGATGACGCACATGTTTTCATCGTTTACCCCTTTTTCTACATCTTGAATTTATGATTTCCAGTTAATACCTTTAATTGGATGATAGACATTAAGTATTTTTGAACACAGTTAACATTCATTGCTGAAATACATTCGGGCATGTCCTTAGATTCATATTAAACCTAGATAAAATAATTGGGGATTTATGACAGGTGTTATAACCTCTTCAGAACTAATTGGATTTAATATTGCTACTTGAAACTGATGTTTTGATAAAGAAATGTGTCAAGACTGTCAAGAGGACTCCTTATGGAAGTAAAAATAAGAGTTCTACCGTCTACCCCCGTTGGTGTCTGAACGCTGAACGCTGTTGAATTTGACCCCCGCTAATCTGTACATTGTTCAAACTGGAAATCGAGTTAAAAATGGTTCAAACGTCATTCTGCTCATGGAACGGGGTGAAACGGAACGCAGAATCAAAACAAAACAGCAAATAGGGCTATCAGCAGTGTTTTTTGTAGATGCCCACAGGGTTACTAAAATTTAAATTAGCCTCGTGGGTTTGCATCAGATGCGGTTCAAATCAACGGGGTAGGTAAATTCAAAATCCTCTACAGAATTCTGACAATACGTCCCATAACCTAGAAAGAAACCGAGTCAAACTTAATGTAACATTACCAAACCACATTGTCCTAGGAAAGTACCCGAATAAAAAATACAGTAGAAAAACCGAACGTTGTATTGTAACAGTACTATTTAGAACCATATTCTTACAATAGACACCACTGTAAAAATAAAAAATACAAAAACAATAAGATGTAATGTAGACACCTATACCGTGAATTGTAAATAAGATTTTTACAATATATTATACAGGTTGTTAAGTATCGTAACAATATAAAAATATATTTTTCTCCATATATATTTTTTTGCAAAACCATACATTTTATTGTTAATGAATTGTTCAAAATACTGATACGTGGGTTTAAATATACCGTACATTGTATGGTACATGAATGGTCTCAAACAATAAAATGTACCGTAAATAAATTGTTTTTAATTGTAATTTCACTACTGGTTATACATTTAATCAAATGGTTTTGGAATGGTTCTCTTTTGTTATGTTGTATTGTTTTACATTACATAAACCATATATTGTTATATTATCTTGTCATTTTCCTCCTGTTAATGGCACCTTAGGCTTACTAGATTTATAAGAATGCGCTTTGGAAATTCTCCAGAGCGTTTTCGATAACCCACGATCGCCCACGTCTAAGTCTGAGTAGTCTCTGATTGCATGAACAGTTGAAGCTTAGGCTCCCATGCCCCACCAGCCAGATAACTGGGTTTTGCAAACTAAGCATTATTTGTGGCAACACTTTGAGCGGCATGATGGAACTATGCCGAGCGCGCTAAGTGTTATTAGACCACTAATGTAGTTGCATGAAGTGGGTGACGAGGTACATAAGTATCATTACAGCGTGCTTAACCGTTATTGCAATATTGAGGCACCAGTTTGACTACAGTTTGAAATACATAACAACTCATGGAAAACTGTCAAGTTCGATTCAAATATAAGTTAGGTTAAAAAGCGAACCAGCAGACGAACCTATATTAGAAGTCATTTCAGTGTTCAGTCCAGTCCAGTCTTGTTAGAGATCACAGTCATTTACACCTTTTCGTCGATATTCGGCTGCCTTTGACTCCGACATTCGCAACACAAGCAATCAAACTACCGTACGAAACAAAAATGTCAAACGAATGCACTTGACCACGATTGCGTCTTCGGGAGACGGTTCGGCTTTTGTTATTCCTGTCTTCTTCCACAATGAGAGCTGTGATGGCCATATGTGTGTTGTATTCAATTCAACAAACAAGAATAAACTAATATTAACATTCATAATCGGAATTGGCTAAAATCCATGCGAAAAGCTAGAATTAGACAAATGTCATCGTGTCAGACGACATTAATTTGGCCCTTTTCTATGTTTATTGACCTTCGTCCTACCGCTCGTGTTGTGTGTAAGAGGTAACAGTAGCGCATGAATGTAACAGAGCAAGCTGACACCCGACTGCGGCATCGAAATGAAGGTAGTGAAAAATGTCGAATGTTTACAAGACTGGTTCAGTCCATATGTTAAAGATGGCTCTACGTCAAAGATAAAGTTTGTCAATCGCATTTGATTCGATTGTGGTCGAAGGCAAGTGAGAGAAGACGAGAAAACTACCGAAAGAATAGTGTTGAACTCATCCACTGATTTACGGTAATCTGACCTGCATCTTTCCGGG
This sequence comes from Aedes albopictus, assembly GCF_035046485.1. NCBI lineage: Eukaryota > Metazoa > Arthropoda > Insecta > Diptera > Culicidae > Aedes > Aedes albopictus. The sequence goes on along the minus strand of NC_085137.1, from coordinate 459,095,106 downwards.
TTGGCCTACATTCGTATTTCTCTCATCGCACCCTACACACCTACCATACCACACCATATCTCTTGGAACCCTGCTTGGACCTGCAGTTCTTAGGACATCTGATTTACCACTGATTTAAACATGTTATTGACTTTAAGGTGAAACGGGACGCCGTGTTATTTTTCCTATCTTGCCTCTCTTTCTAACAATTTGCCTCGCGATTTTGAAGATGGTAATCTCGAGTTCTATCGCACTGAAGATGCTGAAAAACAATCAGCATATGCACTGCAAGTGAGCATACACAGTGATAGATTTTTGTTGCAAAATATGAAGTAGAATCTGAGATTACCATCTTAGTAGCAACAGAGCAATGGCGGATATTTCCCCGACCGTCCCGTCCGCCCTTAAATCGATGTTTCAACTTATTCACTTTTTTCTCTTTCCTTTCCTTTGCATAAAAAAAGTCACAAACATCAACAAAACAAAGCACGGAAAAAATCTTAAACTGAATAAATAATTAAAAATTCACGGAAAAATAATGTTTCGGAAAAGTGAATGGTTCAAACGTAAGAAAAACAGTATGATATATTTTTACATAAAAATCCAATGTAAATGTATAGTATAGCGAGCCATTTCATTACAATACACTTTATTGTAGCTGGTACACTGTATGGTGCAGGAATGGTTTTCACCAAACACCCTATGGTCAGTTTTTATCCGGGTAGGTACCAGCTGATTATTGACTTGCTCAACATGCGGAGGAGGTAGCCCTCGCCTCTCAATGAGAGTATAATGGAGGTGTGGAAGAGATGCTTTGTGTGCGTGAGATCCGTGTTTGGTGCAAAACATGTCACTACTACAAGCAAAGCGAGCTCCCATAAGAACGCGTGTCAAATAGTGACGTCACTATTTGTGTTTACATTTTTCTTTGCTTACTAATACATAGCCATCTCTTCTTCTTCCTCACCTGTAATATACTCTCATTGCTCGCCTCTCTCCCCCATCAACGAACATTATTTAACATTTCCATAGTCAGCTGGCGGCTGTCGGCTATCCACTGAAACTGTAACCGCACGTTGCGTTGTGACATCGAAACGTCACGTCTGGTCTTCGTTTTTTTGTCGTTCGTACATAGGGTCTGCGACCATTTGGGCAGGAGCACCTATTTTGGGCACTTACTTCTATAACTCAGTCAATTTCAAACCAATTGATATGGAATTTTGTACATGGCTAGATACTGTGCGTATCTAATCGTATTCCAAAAATTAAGTTAATTGACTGAAAATTGACTGAGCTACAGTGGCAAGTGCCCAAAATAGGTGCTCCTGCCCAAATGGTCCCAGACCCTATTTAGTTGGGCGTGAGTGGGTGCTTCGACGGAACCATTTATTTCCATTTGGGCGAAACTCACTTTCAAGGTCGCCTCGCCGTCTTGGGAAAGTCTATCGTTACTTTTAGTCGGAAATCTTATGGGACAAGAAAAATGTATGTTGCTGTTGTTGAACTTATTTAATATGAAACATTCGGTAATCCAAGTGGGTCATTACAATAATAATCGACCAAGTAGACCATGGATTATTCGTTGAACGATTTTCCTTATTTCGCGAACATCCAAATAACTTTGAATCAGCATTCCAGTTCGATCTAGTTAGAGTAGATATCTACTTCGTCATAAGCGCTAATTCCCGTCATATCAGGTGAAAAAAATGCCAATAATTTCAGGTATTCCAACTTATCTTTGGCAATGGCTCATCAGCACTGGAAATCGAAAAAATTACGCGAAATTACACTCCACTTACGAGTTTTCAAAGTTGGATTTCATTGTTGCAGAATGCAGCAAAAGCTGTTCAAATAATCATATAAAACATTGTTTTCCCGTCAGTTAAATGTAAACAGCAAGTTGTATTCGCCTAGGGTGAATGCAAGCAAACGTGTGCGTGGATTTTCTACAAACGATACATCGTATTTCACAACCACAGAGAAAGATTTCTTCGTTGCACTGTGATGGCATAAGGTGGGCAAAAATATAAACTGAAATATTTTGGTCGTTATTCTAAGGCTACATCTATGTCAATTAAAACTTTCTGCTCAGTCTTACTTTGAACGCGCGATTCTATTTGAATTGTGAAGAATTTTTGAATAAACACCTACGGTTAAATCATAATTCTTGGCCATCATGTGTGCCATAGTGACAGTCACGTAGAAGGTGTGCCGGGAATTGAATTCAGGTTGTGCCCAAATAGACATGAACTAGACGGAAACAGCACTCGAGCGACAATTATTCAGTCTTAGTACTTTAAGGAAATTGTAGTTCTTTTACATTTTTTTTAAATGATGAACTAGTGTAAATTAGTAATTGATATTAATTTGGCCATGAGGCGTTAGGCGAGGTGCAAGAATAAATCCGATCATTATAGGTCGGTGCTTAGATAGACGGGAATTACATAACTAGTCTACTGCAACTCGAATTCCCTGCGAACGTGATTCCGGTAAATTCCATTCCCATAACCCATCAACGGAATGATCGCGGTCATAACACACTTGGTGACAACAGCAAACTTCGAGCAACTTCCTTGTATTGCATCCGACAAAGAGTGGATCCAATTCTTGTTTAGACATCCACGTCAAAGCAAACTGCTCGTAAGAATTTATCGGTTTGGGTTCAGCTGAACACCCCCCGATCGAACGAGCGGCGATGGTGACCGATTGATCTCATATTTCCGATAACGACGTGTATGCATTCTTTCCGATTAACCAAGCGAACCGTGGCATAATTCAGTTTAGCATGTTGTTTTCGTTGTTTAACCCATGTGAAGAATTGGACACAATACAAAAAACATCGTACGCCTTCCTTGAGAAGATATCCTTCTTAAGTTTTCTTCAAATAGATTTTTTTTTGTAATCATCGCTTTCGAACGCTTCTATTTTAAATAGAATTTTTTTGAAACTATTCGAAAATAGTTATTTATGTAGCGAGTTGCAAAAAGTTGTTTTTTTCAGCACGAGTCAATGATGCAATGATTTTTTCATTATACAACCCATTTGAGTTGCATAATGTTCATAATGCAACTGATTTGAGTTGCATTATGAACATAATGCAATTATTTTTCATTATGCAACTCATTTCAGTTGCATAATGAACCAGTTCTGAAAAATTGGCCATTATGATACCAAAAGGAGTTATATAAAATAGGAATTATGATACTGAATTGCATAAATATATTTTTTTCTCGAAACATCTCTAATTTAATATCCCTCGTACGTGAATTAGAAAAAAAAATAACATCTCTATACATGCATACATACATAGACTAGACATACAACGTATTTGTTTAATTTTAGTGTTCATCCTAATTTTCTGTTTGATGTATTGAATTTTGCACGATAACGTCACGAATGAACGTTAGGTTCACTCACGTTCTTCACCTCTTCTCTCTCACACAATTTTGATAGTTTCCGGTGGTTTGTTTTGATTCCCATTCGTTGCCGTTCTCTTCTCTTTCGGGGAGAAAATGGAGATTAAATTTTCATACAAAACTTTATACCAAAGTGACAAATACTTGTTGTTTTGACAGGTATCTTGCTTGTTCGGAACTGTGGGGAAAACAGCAAATCAAATGTTCCAATTTTGACGTTTATCCCATTTGTTTTTTTTCAGGTTAGTCAATGTATACTGGTTTGTTCACACGAAACATTGTTCATTAATTTTACTATAAACTAAGCCGTTGAATGGGAGATCCATGATCTCACTGAGGCTAAATCAGCTTAAGGCTTTACGGGCTTCACCCGACAATCAGAATCATCAGTCATTGCTTTCAAAATTTGAAGATGCAAATCTCAAGTTCTACTGCATGGAATGGGCTGGAAAATTGATCATCTGTGTGCTTACATGTGATGAACAATCGACTAAATTTTCGGTTAGATCAGTCCACTGGAACTAGAGTTTTGCATCGTCAAAGTTTCTAAGGTAATGATGATGAAAGAGACGGAAGATAGCAAAGTTAACACGGCGTCCCGTATCACCTTAAAGGGTAAGCAAATCATCGATGGATGTTACACGGCGCTCGTTAGGTCATCCACCTAAGGCTGTGGGCCCGTATATGCTACTCCAGTATCGCCAGATACTCACAATAGAAACTCTTCTATTTTTAGGCAAGAATGACGCCTGCTACGTCAGGTTGCAGGTCAATATGGGGAAGGGGAAGAAAGTTATGCTTGCAATCGTTTGCACCACTATGTCTGCACAAGCTCATGCTGGGACGTCGGAGTGTTTTTGTGAAATGGTTGTGTGGCAGAAGGTTCATGTTGGTGCGTGGATGCCAGGTGTAAGGTGATAGATTGTGTGCTGATTACCCAAGTAACAAAATTAATTTTATAATGCTTTTGAAGTATTCTTAAACACCTGTTCTTTAAAACCATGCATAAACCAAATTGCTCTACAACACGACATCAGCTCAACCATAAACCCGCCATAAGATCAAAGAGGCCCATCCTAAGATGCTCTTGGAGAGTTGTTTTTAAATTTCTCTTAAAACTTGTTGTACTTCCCAAGTTGTCCTCAAGGCGAATTGCTCTCTCCTTGTAGAATTCTTCAAGTGCACGATAAAACAATGATAAATTTGTCAGTGTTGTTGCTGATGCAGCTTTTATGTCGACAGAAAAGTTTGGTGAATTAAATTGAAATTAAAAACACAATGAAAATGACACATTATTGTAATCGGGATTAATTTATTACACAAATTGGAAATATTTCCGGGATGTAGCAAGGATGCCAAATGCCAAGCAAAATTCATCGTATATATGTTGCGAGATACTTCCAAAAATTGCAACGCGCTTCCATTATAACGCACTAATAAAATATTTAAAAATATTATTCCTGGTCATGCGAACATTGCTCATGAGTTTTCTCAACATGGCTTCCATTGAAATCTAGGCCGGTGGTCGGTCCATCATCGATGGTTTTAATCAACATCACCATAAGATCGTCTTAAATTTCTTTCAACTCATGCCAGAGCTAAAAGCATAACTCAAGAATACTAGGATTTATAACGTTTTCATTGCAGCGTGGTTGGCCTCCATCAAGAACGTCTTAAATTTATTTCATCTTATGCAAGGGTAAGAAGTATTATTCAAGACTACTCAGGTTTATAACGTTCTTGCAAACTCCGCCGAGAACGTCATAAATCATGTACGCCAAATTGTAAACAAACAATAAATTATCGCACCGCGGTGGATTTTGTGAACTTCGTGCGATAAATTTAATCATCAGCCCGGTACCGTTGCCAACCAGGCAGACCTTTTTCGGGAACCGACCTTGATGTGGTGCAGCGCCTTATTCCTCCGGTCAGCATTTCCAACAGGTAAGTGATTTTGCAGGTCGATTATTTGACTCCCGATTACAAGAAAATCGACGTCCTGGATGACCAAACCAACCTCATTTCAGATGCTGCAACCGGAGGAACTTGGCACTGCACCGCGTCGCGGTTGGGTTTCCGGGTAGGTGTTCTTGATTGGCAGCAATAATGGAACGATGAGAATCAAAATCTGATGCTTGAGTTTTTTCTTGTATTTTTCATGTACCAAACTGTTCTCATGCGAGAACAGTTGCTCTTGATCAAGAACGGATGATGGAAGATAACTACAAGAACCTTATAAAACTGAATATAAGTTCAACAGCTCTTGTTGTGTTTATGGTTTTATGAACTGAACCTCAAGTATTCTTGGAGGTGTTTTTAAAACCACATATTGATGAAGAATAGTTATGCTCAGCTGAAACTCCGATAAGATCAACTAGAATATGCAATGTTCCGATAAAACTATCATAAAAACAAATAAAACCAAATAGAATTAGGATTGTTACTTGGGTAGTCTGAAGATTATGCTAGAGGAATTTTTTGTATTAGCAGAAGTAAAAAAAAGCTGCTATTTGTCTTGACGTTTCGGTCCGTTTGGGACCTTCTTCTGGGACTCGTTTTTTTTAAACAGATTTTTCGTACTTTTTTGAAGGTGATTGATCAAGAATTGTGGCAGATTTAGTTACACTTAGCCCCAAGCACAATCTAGATTTTGTTCCTTTTGGTCAATTTGACGGAATCGTTGTGTGGCATTCGTACAACAAGCCCAGCCCACTGTACAGTGTGTTATGATTTCAACACACAATTGACAGTTTGACGGATGCTGTTCCAGTTTGGACAAATTCGATCAATTATGATCATTATTCCATTCGATTATCCGTGAATCCACTGTCGCTTCCATACCATCGATCGCTGATTGCATTTTGTTTATTGTCTATCCGGTTGGAATCAAGACCGACATTCAATCAAAAATTGCCATTTTCTTAGTCTACAAGTGTCGCAACTGTTTCGCATCTAGTGCGCTGTGTTGCTGACAACAACGGGAAGGATGCGCCCTATTTTTGACATGATTTAAAAACGTCGCGAGTTGGGTCGCGTCGCGACTTGATTGTGCGAAGTCCGGTTTGGTGGCGGCCCGACAATACTAATCCTAATTGGACAACCCCGGTAAAAGTTACGACAAACCAGCTCAACATCGTCTGACACAATTCCTCGTTCTGGGTGACCAAGACCGTGAAGCAGCCAGCATAGAACTTGAACTACTCAACTCGTGGTGCACACACGTGATACCATCAGCAGCGCCGCCGTGTCCCATTTGTGAGCGCTCCCGCAATCAAATCCCACTCCCGAATTAGAGTGCCAGAAGTGTTGGGTTTTAACGACACCCCGGTTAGCCCGGCCGAGAAACGCATCTCGCCGAATGATTTACAATTTGGGACAAATTAGCTCACGTCGTCTAGCGACTACTAGCCTAGCTTTTAGAGTTGAGTTGCATTTGACGATGGACCGACAACCGACTGCGACGAAATGATTCAAAAATAGGTTCAAAGATCCAAGATTCTCGTAACTGCGCCTGCCATCATTGTCACTGCCACCTATTTCGGTGGTAGGTAGGTAGGGTAGGTGGGTCGGAATCGCGAAATGATTAATCTCCGACGTTGCTGGTTGCTACTGAGTGCGACGCGACTGCCACTACTACTGGAAACCCTAAGGGCGTTTCCTCCGCCTGCCATTTGAATCTATTTAGTCGACCCGTTTATAGCTAGTGTGCTCTGTGCGTTGCGTTAGATAGGTAGGAGGTATATGCGAAAATTTTACCGGGTGTAGCACCACAGCCAACGAACGTCCGTTGCCGCCACGCCGCCGGCGGATTTTGCGTTGATTATGTCAAATTTTCTCGTTAAAATGACTTAATGTCGTCGCCGTTCCCTTTTATGAGTTGATGTTGTTTTTTTGCGGTAGCCGTTTGGCCCAGATTTACCTAGACTAGGGGTTTTTAGGCTGTTTTGCTTAGCGGAGCACTTTCAGTTGTTAAGAAGTTCAGTTAAGTATGTTTACATTCTGCAGTAAATATGTATACACAAAAAATCCATAAATGTAGTCTAAGTGGTCAGCACGCGGTATCCAGCAATACCATGCTGGCAATGACGGGTTCGATTCCCGGCCTGGAACTTGTCGTAATGAAAATTTCCTTGACGAATTTGGGCATAGAGTAGCTTCGTTGTTGCCACACGATATGTTCAAAGCGACGTACGCTTCAGTGGAAAGAAATGGCCTACGGCAGATAATCACAGAACACGGTTTTCCGACGAAACTAATTAGACTGATGGATCGATATCAAGTGTACGGGTTGCTGATGAGATTTCGACGTCGTTTGACCTATTTGGGTCATTGATTAGTGATTTGGCTGAAGATTGTGCTAGTGTAACCAACACTGAATTTTGGTAGTGTAACTGACACTGAATTTTGAAGACGGGCTTGGTGGTCTAGTGGCTACCACTTCTAATTCATATGAGAAAGGTCCTGGATTCAATCCCTGGCCCGTCCCTTTCCTTCTACTTTGTATCTTTCTATCCACTTAAAGGTTGTCCACGATAAAATTGGCACACAGAAGATATTGTATAACCTTTGATTGCGTTCGCCAAAATAGCTAATTTTTTGACCATGAATAGTATATTATGTGTAGCTAATACCATAAAATTTTCATTAAAATCAGTTGAGAATTGGCGCAGATATTGTCGATATCATAAAATGAGATTTTAGAAAATTTTAGAAAACCACATCTGCTTATTGTGACATAGTGCGACATATATGACTATAACTTTTTAATGGTATGATCAACTTGAATGAAATTTTGACAAATTACTTCTACATACATACTTTACGTACATAAACATTTTCATTGAAATCGGTTCAGTATTTTTCACCGCCAGAGTTGAAACGGCAAAAAAGTGATATTTTCCAAAATGTTTTTTTGCACAAGATTCTCAAGTGGCAATTTAATGGTATTAGCTACACATAATATACTATTCATGGTAAGAAAAAAATAGCTATTTTGGCGAACGCAATCAAAAGTTATACAATATTTTCTGTGTTCCAATTTCATCGTGGACACCCTTTACTCTATACTCTCCTCTATATATATATATACAATTCATGTATGTTCATAGCGACCGCTAGAACCAGAAACGGTTGAAAAGCCGTTTCCCTTGCTTTCAACTTTCTCAGCACAGTGGCAATCTATCAGATAACGCCTACAAGTTGTGCAATCAAGTGAACTATGATGCTTTAGCTTCATGGTAATAATCGCACTAATCTATCGCCTTACGCTTGGCATCCACGCACCAATGTGTGAACCCTCTGCCAACCAAATCCCACCAAAACTCCGGCATCGGCATGAGTTTGTACAGACGCAGAGATATATTCGGTCTGATGTGGATACAAACGATTGCTATCACCACTTCCTATCCCTTCCCCACACCGAGAAAAAAATCTACTCAAAATTAAGTAGGATCCGACTCAGTTTTGTTAAAAGTTGGACAACTCTAAAACTGAGTAAGGTATAAGTTACTCAATTTTGAGTTGTTGCTCTTGTCGATGAAGACTGAGTAAAGTCAACTCACGGCATTCAACATCGACCGTGAGTTGCTTCAACTTAGTTTTTGAGCAAATGTGGTTGGAACTTTCATTCAGAGTCAGATAATTTATGACCTCGGCAGGTAGTGGTTTTTCATTACTAACGCTAGCACTACTAATTGCTGAAGTCATAAATCACTTTATTGGTCCAAAAACTGATTAATTCTTCCAACAAAAAAATTGAAGAAAAATGTAACTTCCTTGCAGCCGCTGCCGTCCGCTATGAGCAAACTTTTGTTTTGCCTTTTCGTCTATCTCCGGATCTGACAGTTTGGAACATCGATTCGCTCAATCTTGACTCAAAAATCAGTAACCGATAGTGAACGCGATGAACTAAGTAAAAGTACCTCATTGTCATCATGCGAGCTTACTCCAGTTTACGCTAACTCTTCGCGGTCGACGAAACTGACTTGTCGTTACTCATCGACTGAGTAGAATTTTTTTTTTCGGTGCACATTGACCTGCGATCCGATGTGGCAGGCGCCATTGTCGCCTAAAAATAATAGATTACATGCCTGCTAGTCCCAGGCAGATAATCTCATTGAATCCTTGTGTGAGTGTAGCTGGTCTGGCGATACAGGAGTAGCATCTACGGGCGGTCAATCAAGCTCAAGCTCTCAAGCTGTAACTGCCACTGAATTTTCAACTTTTTTTTTATTCCGCAGCAGTGCGGAAAAGCTTCATGAATGTTTTTTTTTAAATTCAAAACAGTTACATTCAAAAATTAAAATGTATTACATCTATTACATGAGTAATGCCTAGGATAATACTGAATTTCTATGTTCTCGTTTCTCAATAAAATATACTGGGAATTAATGTTTTATGTAATTGAAATAAGATGGATAATTCATTGCTTTTTTATATCAGAGCGAGTATTGGCACTTGAACCAAGGTTTCCATTCAGGGTATAGAGTAGAAATGTTTGTATTTTATCGCAAGCCGTGAAGTACCCATGGAGTGGCAACAATTTTCTCAGCAAAGCCATTTCCACCGATCCTCTTCTACACCCGTTACAAAACTGATCGGTTGGTACAAGATGTCGACAATCATGTTATACAGCGCTGCATAGTGTAGGCACAGACAAACAGACGTAACACTTGGAACAAAATGCGATAAAAATCATCGTCACGAAAACATAATCGGCCAATGCTAATTACGCTGTGGTTCGCAAACCCACTTAGTAGATAGCGGTAGTGAGCAAACGTCAAACAGGAGCAAAAACTATGCGAGCGCCATGAGTGAGCGATTTGCGAACTACAGAATGTTTGAATAACCTGTTATAAATGGAAAGATGGAAAGTGAGTAGAGTGAGACGTCTGTTTGTCTGTGGTGTAGGACTGGCCTTTTTTTATGCTTGCAATACATCTCTGATGTTCTTCAGGCATCTAGATCTGTCTGTCTTCATTTCAACCGGATAGACAATACGTTGAGATAGTAGAGCCTTCACGATGTTGCCACTTGTGTTGAAGGTAGTTGATCGGATAGCATTTGGTGTTTTTGAACGCAAGATTCTGCGAACAATACTTGTTGGTGTCTGATGGCAGCGTCGGATGAATTACGAGCTCTTTCTTGTTTATAACTCGACACCGTTGGCGTTTTTTTGTAACAGATCTAGGAGTAGGGTCTTGTACCATTTGGGCAGGAGTACCTATTTTGGGCACTTGCCGCTATAACTAAGTCAATTTCAAACGGATTGATTTGAATTTTTGTATAGAGTTAGGCACGTACAGTATCTAACTCTTTACAAAATCTCAAATCAATTGGTTTGATATTGACTTAGTTATAATGGCAAATGCCCAAAATAGGTACACCTGCCCAAATGGTACAAGACCCTACGTGAGCAGGATGAAACATTTCCGGCCCCTAACCTCCAAGAGATTGAGGAGGAGGTTGGCCGGTTGAAAAACAACAAAGCCGCTGGAGCAGATCAACTATCAAGCGAGCTTCTAAAATACGGTGGAGAAGCACTGGTGAGAGCACTAGCATTGGATCATTACCAAAATTTGGGAGGAGGAGTTTTACCGGAGGAATGGATGGAAAGGCGACAAATTAGATTGCGGGAACTATCGTGCGATCACACTACTGAGCGCTGCCTACAGGATACTCTCTCAAATTTTACGCCGTCGTCTATCACCGATTGCAAGAGAAATCGTGGGGTAATATTAGGCTGGATTCATGAGTGAACGCGCTACAACGGGTCAGATGTTCGCCATCCGCCAGGTGTTGCAGAAATGCCACGAATACAACGTGCCCATACATCTATTGTTCATCGATTTTCAAATCGGTGTATGATACAATCGATCGAGACCAGCTATGGCAGATTATGCAGAGGACCAACGTACAGAGGACCAACTGCTGATAGAACCAATTATTGTCCACACCGCGAAAATCGGGAAGCTACGGTGGGCGGGTCACGTCATCAGGATGTCGGATAGCAACTCGATTAAAATGGTTCTCGAGAGTTATCCGACCGGCACAAGAAGGCGTGGTGCGCAGCGAGTTAGGTTGGCCGATCAAGTGGATGTCGATTTGCTGACCCATCGCAGAGTGCGGAACGGCAGACAGACAGCCATGGACCTAGTAGAATTGAGACGGCTCCTATGTACAGCAGAGGATACTGTGGCCTCAGTCTGACCGGTAAGGTAAGGTAAGGTAAGGTAAGGTAAGGTAAGGTAAGGTAAGGTAAGGTAAGTAACCGTTGGCGATTGGCCCAGGACAGTGAAGAAGGATGCTTCATACGGCGTACATTCAACTAAGCGAATTGTAACCCACCAAGTATCCAACTAGGAAAACCTACTGTAATTATACTACAGTCCGGCGCAGTGATGGAAAACAGTGAGGAATGCAGCAGAGTAGACACAAACGCAAAGCTATCCTATTCGTGAACAACAGAAGCCAGAATATATTCGCACTTCCTTCACTCGCGAGCTAATGAAGCTGGTCGCACTCGTGATTGATTCGCGAAGCAGCTCTGAACATTTTTCAATTTTGTGAAAAAACGAATTTACACGGCCGACAGATTAACTTTTCAGGAACAATAAAGTACAAAACACTACTATCTGATGGATAATTACTTGTTTTGCTATTAAAATCGCACTAAAATGCAATTCCCGCATCTCCACTTGTTCTTCGCGAATAAAAATTCATGAGTGTTTTTGTTTTTGTTTTGCTTCATACTCGTGAAGCAAGCGGGTGCGAATAAACTCACACACGGCTTATTCTCGGCACCGCGAGTAAACCGTTTGTTGCTTTTACACTCGCGAGTTGATTCACGATGAGAGTGTTTCCATCTCTGGTCCGGCGTATAGAACTATCAGAGTATTGTCAAGAGAATCAATCGAGAGAGCTTGAATTGGAGGGGAGTATTGTAACCCTGAAGATATTAAATTAATGAATTCTCAGATATCATTCGATTATTCGGAAAACGAAAGAACGCGACATTTTTCAGCTAACTTCGCGGACTGTTGAAACATTTAAAGTAGAAACATCAAGTTTGTATTTCAGATACCTTGAGTATCGACTTCACTAGATGCAAAAAAATACATTATGAAAACACAAAGGCTCGGAAGCTTGAACTTTTTCTAGTGTTGCCAGTATTTTTGGTTAGCAATTCCAGTTGCCAGTTTCAGGATTTTCTATTCGCCAGAATGTATATATTGTGAGTGTAAGAAAACTTTATAACAAGAAAACTATAAAAACAGACAAACAGAAATTTCCATCGACCACGCTTTTAACGATCATTTTAAATTTTCATAGTTGTGGCTTTCACAATCCGAGGCGTGCGCATCGTTTTCCTATGCGTTTGACGTTTAACACTAACGCCTTCTGTTGACGATATTACACAACACAGTGACTCGTGCAACTTTTCCACCAGGTAGTGTGATCTGGGAGATGGATTTCCATGAAAATCGTTCAAGGTGTTACGTCTGTTTGTCTGTGCTATAAACGAAACCAAAACACTTGTTAGAAGTTTTCATCTAATGAAAATCAAGAGAAGCTATAAAACCAAAATGTTTTATGTTAGACATATCAAAGTTATTTTATATTTATCTAGTAGAAGTAGACTTTGTGCTTGATATTGTATTTGTACTGTATATAAGCTGCAATTGCATAACTTGTGAGATCTTAGAGTGGTAGGCTTCAAGTGGTGGCGCTCAACGATGAAGTGCATCAACAATGATATTACGCATCAATATTTTTGATTAAGCGCTACCATCATGTTGTAATTGCTATTAGACTCTCAAGAAAGTCTATTTGTTCCGAGAATCAACGCCGATACAGTATTCTAATACTCCTCAAGAAATCTAGGTCAAGACCTACTCCCATTTTCCCGCCTTGGAAAACATCCCAACAATTTCTGGGTCGTCTCGGAAAAAACAGGCCCCACTTTCGTCACCATATTTCCCCTAAGGCATTTACGACGACGCGACGCGACGACGGTTTGACAAACAACACAGGAAAGGAACTCCTACCGCTTAGGTAGATACAGATCACCCTCACATGAGGCGGAATCAGCACCCCTGTCACCGTCGTCGTTTGATTTATATCCGCGGTGGCGTTTAATTGAAGTTTATGATCCCGCGAAGCTTCTGGCTTGTCTCTTCCAATCGAACGCAGACGAATCAGCTAGTAGCGTTCAGCATCATCATCATATCGGACTTAGCCGGACTAGGGTATTCTTCGCGCCACTTCGAGCGACAGCCACCGCCGCCACCTTCGTCGCCATCGACTTTAAGTGATAACACGTGTATGTCACACCTCGCGCCTACCTCCTCAACGCGAACTCCGGCTGGTTCGTGTTACCTCCGCATCACTCTGTCTAAATAGTAGTAGAGTGCGGCCGGTGAGGAACGAGGATTGTTGTTACACTAATCACACTCACTCTTGGATTGATTGCCCGGTCCCGGTTTCCGTGTTCCACTGACTGGCGTCTGCTACTCCCATCTCAAGCCTGCTTGAGATGACTTGTCTTGTCTGAATTTGATGTCTGTGTTTGTGATCTATTATTGTACGGACGGGTACGACTGCGATGATGGCTTGATTAATCATTTCCCGGTTGTTGGGTGTTTTACGAGTCGTAGAATTGACGACGCCGGACAGGTTCCTCTTAGTATCTATACTATCTCTGTTTCGGTGAGAATGCTTGCTGAAGGGTGAAACGAATTATTGAACCAAATGATACCTACAGCTAAAATTAGAGAAAAGCGTTGTGGGTGTTTGGGCATCAGGCGTTGGGTAGTAATTCACAATGGGATTGTTTGTTCAATGTTAATTAGGCTGACACAAATTTCGATTTTCTCTTATGTCACCGCCCCCTCGGAAAATTTTGGTCGAAATTCAACATTTTGAGGGGGGACACCAATAAAATATTCAAGAAATTTCAACATTTTAAGGGGAAATTAGAGTTGCACAGAAAATTTCTAAACAAATCCGATGAGTTTATAGATTTTGCCGAATTGTTTGGGTATTTCTTCGTCAAATACATTTATTATTTATTGTCCTCCCCCTTACCGAGCCAACGAGTATTGTGACAAAAGAAGAAAATGAGATTTGTTCCGGCCTTAGTGTCACGAATCAATTAAAATTCTTCACACAAAACTTCACGACTGTTGTAAAGTGATTTGCTAATGAACATCAATAAATCATAAAAATAGTTTGACGTGATCATTTCGGTTAAATAATCTACCTAAACTAAACGAATTATACCTATATGAATTCATGGACAATCTCTTCCGACTTTCTTAATCTTTTATGAGTAGAAATCGTTGAGTAGAATTTTGTAGAAATGATATTATCACATACAGACGACATATTTGTTGAATAAAATTATGGTTAGTGGATGCCCGGACCGTCCGACCTAAATCTCTTGTAATTATTACTGTGGAAATCTCCACCAGATGTAATTATTACAAGTACCAAAGCGGACAACAACGATGCAATTGATGGAACAAATATTGTGGAAATCTCCACCTGATATATTTGTCCCAGGACCCTTTAGTGAAAAGGAGAGTTCTTTCAGAGAAAAACTCTCAATCAAAAATAATGTTCTCAATGTTTATTACACTTACCAAATGTAAGCTGGCATAACAGCGTGAGCGCCTGAATGGATCTGAAAACTACAAGGATCATGCCCTGCCACCAAATGCATGGCGACCTGACTACTCTAGTGATGGATATGCCTCGTCCTGCACCATTACATATGTGTGCGTGAGCACTCCTAACTCTACCGCCACCTCTCTGACAGTTGGCTCTTTAACTCCTGTAAACAACCCGGGCCATGTGGCCACTGCCAGCATGGTACTGACAGCATATTCCTACACTGAAGATAAAATGGTTTTTGAAATTAAGAAATGCAAATTTCAACACTTCCCCTCATTTCTTTAATTTCAAAATATTTATCATTTCTTGAAACTTTTGAGCTCCTAATGATTTAGTAAACATGTCTGCAATTTGCTCACTTGATTTTAAGTATGCCAGCATAAGCTTTTGTTCTCTTATCAATTCACGAATATACATATATCTTATATCTATGTGTTTTGTTCTCTGATGATTTCTGGGTTCTTCTGCTATATTTATACATGGAATATTATCTTCAAATATAGTGTATGGTAAAACATTTATACCAATTTCGTTCAATAAACTCGAAATCCACATGCCTTCCTTAGCTGCTGCGCACAGAGCAATTAGCTCGGCTTCGGTCGAGGAAAGTACTACCATGGATTGCTTCTTTGTACTCCAGGATACCAGGTTGCCAAACACCGTGAATACAGATCCAGAAATCGAGTGCCTATCGTCCACATCGTTGCCATAGTCGGCGTCGGCGTAGCCAACTAACGGTTTAACATCTCTGTCTCTGTGATATGCTAGTCCGATGGTTTTGGTTCCTTGTAGATAACGGAGAATACGTTTCAGGCCTGTCCAATGTGGTTCCCGAGGATCACTCTGAAATTGACTAAAAATATTTACAGCAAAACAAATGTCTGGCCTTGTCATTAATGCCAGATATTGAAGGCATCCCAATAAAGATTTATACGGTTGATTAGTTTGTTTACCCTCATCTTTAGAATATTTCATATTGAAACCCATTGGAGTACTCACTGATTTGCAGTCTTTCATGTTAAAATGATTTAAAATCTTTTCAATGTATGACGCTTGGGTGATTTCTAATCCATCAGGTGTATGACAAATTTCCAATCCTAAAAATTGTTTTACTTCACCCATGTCTTTCATCTTGAAAAACTTCGAAAGTGACATTTTGATTTCATTTATCGAATTCAAATCTTGTGAAAGAATAAGAATGTCGTCAACATATAGAATAATAAATACTTTCTCTGAGACATATACACAGGAATCTGATAATAGTCTTTTGAAGCCCAATTTAAGCATGATTTCATCAAACCGCTTATTCCAACTTCTACTAGATTGTTTCAAGCCATAGATACTTTTGTTTAGCTTACAAATATGACTATTACCATTTTCATCAGGTGGTAGTTTCATGTAAACTTCCTCATTTAAAATTCCATTTAAGAAAGCAGTTTTAACATCCATCTGATGAATCAAAAAGTTCTTCTGAACAGCCAATGACAAAAGCGTTCGAATAGTTGTCATCTTGGCGACTGGTGCAAATGTTTCCTCATAATCTAGACCAGGCCGTTGTGAACAGCCTTTGGCAACTAGTCTGACTTTATAAATGTTATCATTCTTTATCGTAAAAATCCACATCGAATTAATAGCTCTTCTTCCTTTAGGAATCTCATTTACCAACGACCATGTATTGTTTTCACGAAGGGCTTCTAATTCGACGGCAATGGCTTCTTTCCATTTAGGCCAATCAGATCTTTTCTTCAGCTCTATAATATTTTGAGGAATATCATTCATACCATTACTCATGAGAAAACTTGTTTCATAGTCTTTCATCCATGTTGGTTTACTAACAGGTCTACCACTTCTTCTTACACCAACACCTTCTGGTAAACCATAATCATCTAACGATGAGCGTCTGTTATCATCTATCGATGAACCTTCATCACCTTCTGGTGAACCATAATCATCTAACGATGAGCGTCTGTTATCATCTATCGATGAACCTTCATCACCTTCTGGTGAACCATAATCATCTAACGATGAGCGTCTGTTATCATCTATCGATGAACCTTCATCACCTTCTGGTGAACCATAATCATCTAACGATGAGCGTCTGTTATCATCTACCGATGAACCTTCATCACCTTCTGGTGAACCATAATCATCTAACGATGAGCGTCTGTTATCATCTATCGATGAACCTTCATCACCTTCTGGTGAACAGTTTTGACGTATAGCTCCCTCTCTGATTATATCCTCTGATGAACTTAAATCTTCCCCTGATTCTACCAAATCCAAAGATTTAAAATAGAATACATTTTCATTGAAAACAACATCACGAGATATGACAATTTTCTTGTTTTCATCATCCCATAGTCTATAGCCGTTTGGGGCATAACCCATCATAACCAATTTTGTACTTTTAGGGTCCAACTTCTTTCTATGATGTTTACTGATATGAGCATATGCAACACACCCAAAAACTCTCAACCTACTGACATCTGGCTTCTGATTGAACCACTTTTCATATGGAGTGTTATGATTGGGTAATGCATTGGTTGGACTTCTATTGGTCAAAAACATTGAAGCATACAATGCTTCGCCCCAAAATTCTTGTGGCATATTTGAATCATACAACATTGTGCGTACTTTTTCTAATAATGTCCGATTCATTCTTTCGCTGACCCCGTTTTGTTCAGGAGTGTATGGGACTGTTGTTATCAATTGAATGCCTTTATGTCTACAAAAATTCTTGAAATCTGTTCCCATATATTCTCCTCCATTATCTGAACGTAATCTTGAAATGCGACTTGAAAAATGGGCCGAAGCCATGGCTTCAAATTCTTTGAATTTTTCAAATACTTCACTCTTATTTCTTATTAAATACACCACTACAAAATGAGTAAAATCGTCAATGAAACTTACAAAATATTTGAAGCCATCATATGAATCAACAGACATTTGACCGCAAACATCAGTGTGAACTAACTCAAGAGGTCTTGTGGAGCGAAATTTAAAACTTTTGTCAAAGCTATCACGATTTTGCTTTCCCATAATACATGATTCACAGATAGTTTCTTTGCCTGTGTCAGATTTGGTATCAAAATCCAGACCTTGAACCATATCATTTAGTCATAACTTCAACAAATTGTCTTTCCCTAGATGACCGTATCTCTTATGCCACAGATCCATGGCATTGGACTTGCATCCATAGTATGCGTATCCTTCATCTGGGTAAAGACTTACATGGAAAAGGCCATCAGATTTGGTGCCATTCAAAAGAATCTCACCAATTCCGTTTTTCACAAGCACACAATCATGCTCAAATGTTACATGTAAACCTTTTTCAACAATGCGAGTTACCGAAATAAGATTGCATGTGAGTTCAGGTATAAAAAGAACATTGTACAACAAAACATTATCTTTATTATCATTGCACAGTTTGACATCTCCCATCTTTCGGCATACTACCCTTTCGCCGGACTTTGCCGTGGTGATAGTCAGCGGTTCAATGTCCCACATCGTCTTGAAATGTTGTATTTCTCGACACATGTGATTGGTGGCGCCACTGTCGATTATGAAGTTTACTGGTGTTCGCACCGGCATGGCGACCGGTAGCTCCCAGAAGGGGTAACTGCGGATTAGCTGGTTGTTGTCCCGTTCTTCGTCATGTCGAATTTGGATATGGTCCTTCAACTGCTGTAGCCAGGGAAGACCGGCTCGTTGACGTAGCACTCCAACCCGATTCAGCGTGTCATTGTTGATACGGCCGATTGGGACACGCACAATGCAATCACCACTCTCGTTGGTAATGAGGGCTACGTCGCGCTTCTGGCGCTGGGGAGGCTTCTGAATGTTGGACGTGGCATTGGCTGATTTCTGCATTTTATGCTTATATACAACGCAAAAGCGGCGAATGTGGCCAAGTTTGCCACACTCATGACACCTCAGCGTCTTGCGTTGTTGTAGCTGCTGCTGCTTTGCATTCTTCCACCAATCTTTCGTCATGTTGTATGCCACTGGTTGCTGGTCAATTGATTCGGATTTACCGATTTCAGCGTCAATGAAAATACGTTGAACCTGTAGCAAAGACATATTCATCAGGTCATCTTTTCTCATGACAGAAAGAGCCCCCAAAATATGACTGTATTTTTCAGGAATTGCAGCCAAAAGGGTGCTGATTTGTTCTTGGTGAGAAACTTGTTCCCCCATAATATTAAGTTGTCGAATCAAGTCTTCGTGAGAAGTAAACAATTCCTTTAGAGTCTTGAATTTCCTGTTTTTGAGCAGGAAAAGCTTTGATCGCAGCCCAAGCATGGCATTTACACCTTTGGGCAAATACACTTCATCAAGTTTATCAATCACATTTTTGGCATATTCGCAGTCCAAAATATGTCCCATGGGTTCATCATCTAAGCACATCATCAAGTCATTGACAACTTGAGAATCATCTTTAAGTCTTTGTGCCAATTTGGCTTTGCGCTGTATTTCTGCTTGAGGAGAAGCATCAATAGCAGGCAAAGCATATTCCTCCTCCAACGGAGTACTCTCAAATACATATAATAGGCCATCTTGTCTGAAATAGGTTTCTATGCGCTTTTTCCAAAAAGGATAACTTTTGTCATCCCCTTTGAACGTTGGAGGAAATACTCTTCTCAATCTGCTGTCCATAGTGTAATAACTGATAAACGAAATTCGGTTCAGTAGTCCAAAGTACTTACAGATATCTCCGAGCGGTGCTATAAGCTCTTCAACTTTCAACTACTACAATAAATTACCATGCACTATGCAGGTTTCATGCGGAAATCTCCACCAGATACAAAATACAAAAAAAATGTTCATGTGGATAACTCCACCACAGTAAATTAGTTAAAAATGGGCACGCGGATAACTCCACCTCAGTAAATTATTCAAAAAAAAAAATTTTCATGCGGATAACTCCACCACTGTGAATTATTCAAAAATTTTCATGCGGATAACTCCACCAGATTCAATCTTTCAAAAACTGTTTTCCAGGCACGCGTTGCCTGGGCCCATAACCTGTTGAATAAAATTATGGTTAGTGGATGCCCGGACCGTCCGACCTAAATCTCTTGTAATTATTACTGTGGAAATCTCCACCAGATGTAATTATTACAAGTACCAAAGCGGACAACAACGATGCAATTGATGGAACAAATATTGTGGAAATCTCCACCTGATATATTTGTCCCAGGACCCTTTAGTGAAAAAGAGAGTTCTTTCAGAGAAAAACTCTCAATCAAAAATAATGTTCTCAATGTTTATTACACTTACCAAATGTAAGCTGGCATAACAGCGTGAGCGCCTGAATGGATCTGAAAACTACAAGGATCATGCCCTGCCACCAAATGCATGGCGACCTGACTACTCTAGTGATGGATATGCCTCGTCCTGCACCATTAC
Organism: Aedes albopictus; assembly: GCF_035046485.1. NCBI lineage: Eukaryota > Metazoa > Arthropoda > Insecta > Diptera > Culicidae > Aedes > Aedes albopictus. The sequence continues at coordinate 459,074,629 of NC_085137.1, read as the reverse complement.
ATATGTGTGCGTGAGCACTCCTAACTCTACCGCCACCTCTCTGACAGTTGGCTCTTTAACTCCTGTAAACAACCCGGGCCATGTGGCCACTGCCAGCATGGTACTGACAGCATATTCCTACACTGAAGATAAAATGGTTTTTGAAATTAAGAAATGCAAATTTCAACAATATTTTCTAAGAATACAACTAAAATACGCGAAACACTAAGTTTGTTTGTTCAACATTGAACTTGCGCGGAAATGAGCCTAACTTCTCCACGTTAGATTCAAACACATATACGTACAGACAAACCTTAGAACGTTAGTCATTACTTTCTCCACATTAGAGTTACGAAAGAACTGTCTCACCGTACCATGGATGTGGACATTTTTTTTTTCGTTCTAAATATACCAACATCCGCACATCGCACGCATTATCTGCGTTTATTTTCCTCATCTAATTACGCAATTCGTAGAGCCCCTAAGCCAAAAAACAAAACAAACCACCTCGGTCGGTACCCCATCCGGCGCCGCTCCTTCACACTTCGGGCGGGCGGCGGGGTTGACAATTTAATCACGTCGGGCCGCTGAAAGACTTACAGTTCCAAATTACTTCTCAAACACTTTTTTTTTGCTTCATTCATCCGTCCGTTGTCGGGTCGGGTGTCTCCTCGGTTAGTTTAGATTTCTGATGTTGTTCCTGCTTTGCAACTAGGAAAAACGACACTCTCTCCTATTTTTAACCAAACCGGAGACGATTCATTGAGCAAAAAAAAAAAAAAAACGGCGTGCGCGATGGAGAATCACCCAAGAATTCGAGAGACTTTCTTTCCTCCGGTTGATGGCAACTAATGGAAAGCAACAACATGCTGTCCACGGAAAACGTGACTATTTCTGGAAAACTATACCTAGTTCTCATACACACTTTGAGGTGAAATTGTCTGTGTTTCGGTTTGGCAAAACTGACGTTGGAATCAAATTTGCACATCGCAAAGCAGCTTTATTGGTTCATTGTAAATTTGTAAATACATTTCAAAAACCTGAAAGAGTATAACATTAAAAACGAAAATTTGGCCGCAAACAAATAAATACGCTTTATGCGCCATTATTGTGTATGGTGTACCTAGCGCAGTGACACAACGAAAAAGTCCACAGTTATAAACTTGAATTGATTATGCATTCGCTCGCCCATGGCACACCATGAAATGCGCTACATTGGCGTGACTTTACTTATGTGAATATTGGGTGATAGGTGGACTATTGTTTTCCTTTACGGCATAACTGACACACTGAACAAGTCTTCGTAGATTCTATTTTTCAATTATTAACTACTTTCATTTCCTGGAGCAATTTAATGCTTTTTCTGTAGAATGAAAGGATCGAAGGAGAGAAATCGCTCATTCCTATTAATCTCTAATGGAAAGTTTTTTCCACAATGTTCTTTGTGCACTTATGAACTAAGAGCCCGAAGATGGTTCTATACACAAAAAAGTAAAAGAAATATCCACCACGAATGGATCCTTGAGCAACCGGAACACCAGTGCTGCTAAATGTCATGAACTTCACTTGACTTTGATATTCAATTTCCACGATTTTTCGACACCATCCCTCTCCCTTTTGTAAGAATTTTTGTATGGAGCCCTTAATATTTTTGTACGAAACGTAAGATTTTGTCAAACGCCCTCTCCCCCCATAAGCCCTTACTTAAATAATGGACAGCCCATACGGTAGTGGTCCTCAGGCTTACTGTCTATGTGCTAAAAATGCATAATACTTTTCCCTCTCTCCCTTAGATGAAATATGCAGCTTTTTTATCTTACTTTTTTAATTAAATTTACATGTTTTTGTTCAAATTTCATCGTTTTAGTAATCATCTACAGTGTTCTGTTCACTCAGCTTCGACAAGCAATGAATCACTTATTCATCTTAATCTGTTAATGTTATCATCCCGAAATTAGGCCTTCAAAGAGCTTAGAAGTATCCCAAGTAACCAAAAGTTCAGATAAAAAGGTACTTTATACGCTAAGCAGCTCGTTCGAGATTGCTCATTAGCCTTCTTTTTTAAGTAATTTTGGGTCTTGAAAGTTCACATAAGCACGCTGGATAGCCTTCTTAGCAGCTTCTGACAGAACTTTGACAAAATTCATGCAGAAACGAAAATGTGTTCTCCAGAATTACAACCCTGTTGGTGGGTTTGAGATTCATTTCTGGAAATTGCTTCTGATAATTATATTTTCACACATGTCGCTGCTAAGAAGATTTGAACTGGATCCTCCTACGTGATAGCCTGCCGACTTACCACTGCGCTACTGAAGACACTTGATAAAGGGTAACTATCGCTGAGACCGTCCCACTATTTACACCATGTCCTCAAAAATGTTTTAGGTGGTGATTTTCTGAAAGTCCTCGCTAATAAAGAAAGAAAAATGCATTTGGTTACTCAAATTGATGGACCTTCCGTTAGTTAAAGCCACAACAACTTTTACGGACCCCTCGATTTTGGTCAATTGTTGGCTCATTTAAACCGTTATAACTCGAAAGTTTCTCCAAGAACCACCTTAAAACGAAATGTTGTTTAAAAGAGGAATGATAGAGCTACTTTTTGCAGATATAAAAAGTTGAGTCGGCCATATTGATTTTAGTCGCCATCTTGAATTTATTTACAAAAACTTTTTTTTCACCATGTTGGCAACCACCGATTTTCAAAATTTTTACATCAATTGACAGCTGGAGCATTAATACACAACATATCAAAAGTTTAGAGATGTATGTTTTTCTTTTGAAAAGTTTTCTGCAGTTTTGTAAATCATGTCACTTTTGCGCACTGGACCATGCGCCGGCTGTTTATATAAATGCAGCGTTATTTCACAGTGTTTACGAACACTAATTGAAACTCTGAACCCACTAATAAATAGCTGAAAGTTTCAGCTTTTCAAAACACTATAAAAGTTTTAAAAACAATGCCCGCATCATTGAGAAACAGTTGAAAACGGGAACGAACTTCCAATTTTCCTAAATTTTGCTGCAGGTGTGGTTGTGTGTGCATTCTTTACGCCTGCTCTGATGCTGTTGCGTGTCGTTGATGGTGCGCATGGAAATGTGTGGAGAAAACGAGTAACCAAATGCATTTTTCTTTCTTTATTGGCGAGGACTTTCAGAAAATCGCCACCTAAAACATTTTTGAAGACATGGTGTAAATAGTGGGACGGTCTCAGCGAGAGTTACCCCAAAGTTAAGCTAACTTCACTGCTGTACAAATGTGCAAAACTAGCTGCCGACAGAAAATCGATTCAAGTCAGACTTTAGCTGCTGTTCACTCAATCGCAACTGTAGTACTGTGGTAAAGCTTAGGGTTCCCACGCAGCGACTATCGGTTCGAATTCAATGGGTAGCAATTTTTGTCTTGCTCGAGCCTAGTATTCATTGATTTGATAAATTCATATTTGTCTTTTATTCGTGTATGCTTAAACAGTTGTTTTCTGTAAAAGAAATAAATTTAATCTTTATTGAAACATAATGCTACTGAACTGAACTTCTATGAACTTGAATGTTCCGACAAAGTTCCGAGTAGCATCTTAAGCAGCTTTAAAGTTCAGCGAAGTTCAAATAAAGTTCCATATGGAACTTTATCAGAGCTTCACGGATTTTAAAAGTGCATTTTGTCATGGGAAGCGGAACTTTGGGATGAGTCACAAATCCAGCATATTAAATCAGATTATATACCCGATGGATGGCCGCGGAAAATAGGCTCAAAAAAACTTCAAAGCAGCACTAGAAACTTCATAGTACGTGAATTGGGCGATCTACCATCAATGCTGTTCACTCTGTTCAAGAAATTGGTTCACGTTAATGACCACTAGAGTTCGCTATACTACAAGCAACTCGATACTGTGGTAGTTGAACATTCCATGATATACTAATGGCCTCCAATACACTTTGAAGTTTGGGTAACAATATCTACAACTACATACTGTATCATGTTTTAATTGCAAAGAATATTCGTGGAATGCTACTGATGGAGACTGAGTGCGCAACTAAAATGCTTTTAGTACATTTATGGAATATTCTAGACTGACCAAACTATTCTCGAATTGAAATCTTCAAGGTCTAAAGGCTGTACTCTTGTAACTCTTTACTGTATTGGCTTAGTTATTTCACGATTTTCGCCATTGTGCCAGAGGACTGTGCCAGAGGACACCCAAAGAGTAACACAAAGAAATTCTCGTAATATTATGATGTACAACAGAGACAATCGTGAAAGAGTTATGCCTATAGAGTAAAGAGAAACAAGAGTGGAGATTGTAGACCTTGAAGAACTCAATTTCAGAATAGTTTGGATAGCCCAGAATATCCCATGAATGTACCAAAAGCGTTATAGTTGTGTGTTGAGCCTCCTTCCGTAACATAGAATACATTTCACGAATATTCTTTACAATTAAAGCATGACACAGTATGTAGATATTGTAACCCAAACTTCAAAGTGTATTGAAGGCCATTTGTACATCATACAATGTCCAACTACCACCGCATCGAGGTGCTCATAATATTGAGAGGTCTGGTGGTCATCAACATTAATGAATTTCTTGAAAGGAGTGAACAGTGATGCTGGTATACCCTGTAGATCTTGGAAACACCAATTCCAGATTGGTTTGGATGACCTAGATCTAGGAGTGCTTTGAAACAATATTTTTATTTTGGATGGTTTTAAAGCAAAGAGTTTATAGAGCGGTCGAATTTTGGAACGTCGTTTTGGGTCATTTGGGGACCTCCATTTTAGGACTCCGGACATGTTCTTTATACCAAATACATGGTATGTGGGGGCAAGATGGGTCAGTGCCGTTTTCAAGCGTAGAATATATATTTTTGAAGTCTTTCAATTATTTTCCCAGATCAACGACATGGATCCACAGAAAAGTGATATGCTTATCTGAAAAATTCTTTACGTTACTTACATTGAAACAAATAAATTATTTTCTCGTTATGACCTACATAATCGATGCGATTAGAGAGCTGAAAATTTTTGCACTTAGATTTATTTTTTTTTTGCAAAAAACGTAGGTATTTGAAGTCTGTTTATGGCTGCCTGAACGAAAAACTTCTAGTTCTTAGAATTAACTACCAATACGTTTCATCACTGCCTTTATGTAATCCGTACGTATGAGAAGCTTAGATGTATGAAGAAAAAATAGAAACTATAGTATTTTCCCGAGCAGAAGGGAATAACGACAGCATAAGAAAATGTGTTATTTAACCAAAATAACTGAGTAATGAAATCAGTTGTTTTTATGTTATTAACATAACAAATTGAGCATGAGCATGAGCATGAGCATGATTGACCGCCCGCGGTTGCTCCTCTGTTATTGCAAGGACAACTGCATTTACACAAAGAACCAACAGATGATGCTTGGGATTAGCTTTCTCTTCATTGTGTAAATGCTGGAATCCCAATACTTTTCAATAAGCAATACCAGCGCCGGCCGCGTCCGAATGCAGGTCAATTAAGGATAGGGAAGGAAGTGATGACGTGATTCTCGCTTAGGCCAATAACCGAGGAATTCTCTGCGTTACTACGAGAAATCACTAGGAGTTTGGACAGGGGAAATGGAGATGTGTTGAGGATTTTGTCGTGGTGAACGAGTGTAATGTTTTGATTCGCGATGAATAATGCGCTCGCGAAGAAATACCCTTCCAAACCTTGGACGACGAACGCGATCTTTTGTGCCTCAAAACTCACTCTACATAAGTTATTCATTCGCAACTAAGGAGAACACAATGCTAAACACCGACGCATCTGTAGTTTGCGTTTCCGCGTGAGACAATGCTGAACGCGATCAATTCACAAGTATTAACCAAATAACACGTGATAAATAAATCAGAAAGATCTTGCCGCATGGTTCGCCGTCTATCTTTTACCGACCCTCTCTTTTTCCAGAAATACACTTTGCCACCAAAAACTCACTAAATCGCCCCGTACGAAGATGAGCAGGCAAATAGACGACGACGACGACCGAATGAAAACGCGGCCTGTACACTTTGCCTCCAAAAACTCACTCAATGTTATTGACATAACAAATTATGTTATAAACTTGGCCGTCATAAGCGGCAAAATAACAAAAATCATAACAAAAAAATGTTTCTGGAAGACCAATTCAATAACATGTTTTGTTAGTTTCGATAACAACATAATAACAATGAATTCTGAAAATATTTCAATAACAAAAGCTGTTATTTTCAAGTTGTCGATAACAATCCGAACGCAAAATTAGTTATGATTTCAAACTAATAAAGTAATAGGGTACTAGGGTCTTGTACCATTTGGGCACTTGCCACTATAACTAAATCAATTTTATACCTAATTGGCACACAATGTGTTACGTACATTATCTAGCCCTCTATACCAAAATTCAAATAAATTGGCTGGAAATTGACTTTGTTATAGCATCAAGTGTCCTAAATAGATACATCTGCCCAAATGGTGCAAGACCCATTATGAATATCAAAACAAGCTTTTAGAACATATGAAAAATCATTGCTAGTTATGTATAAAACACATTCTACCGTGACATTACAACGTTTTGACGCCTTTTGTTCAGATTTTTCACTATAACTCGTAAATTCGACCGTAAACCCTCAAATATTTTTGTATATTCGGATTCGTAATGAGTGGTGTGAGTAGTTACAACGTTGTAACGTCCCGCTACTCATTACCATTTTCAACATACTTTTCCAATGAAAACTAACTGTTTAACAGATTAAACTTATTGGAAATTTTACAAAGAATCCGAATATGCAAAAATATTTGAGGGTTTACGGTCGAATTTACGAGTTATAGTGAAAAATCTGGCCAAAAAGCTGTCAAAACGTTGTAATGTCACGATAGAATGTGTCATTATATAAAATTAATTGAAAATTCCAATTTAATCCTTTGCGTCACCCCTAAATATCAACCGAAATCGCTCATTTTTGCACAGCTCACTTATTTCAACCAGTAGATCATTTTCCACTTGGGTTGATCATTTTTCACAATAGATCTTAAAACTGGTCGTAGTGACTTAGATACCCAACAAGGAATAAAAAAAATGAAAAAAAATGACGAAATTTAAAAAAAGTATAACTCTAAGTAGTTTTGATGAACTACAAACTCATCAAGTAGAATAATATTCTGAGGTTCACTATATTGAATTTCTTTGGAATAGCTACAAATATACGTATAACTAAATACTTAAAAAGGAACATAAAACAGGTCATAATTATTATAGTGTCTCGTTCAGTCCCAATTAGAGTAATTATAGATGATATGCTAGTAACAATGTAAATCTGGAATGATTTGTTTTCAATTCAAAACTTGTTATTGTTGTTTATTAATTTTTTGGACACTCTCAATGGTATAATAATAACTAGATTTGTTCCATAACAAAACATGTTATTAAAATATTTTTTATGGGTGTATATCAATAGCTTGATCATAACAAAATAAGATTGTCAAACAAAACATGTTATGGAAAAGTAATGCTTTGATAAGTTAATAATAACAAAACAAGATATAAAAACAGATTGTGTGATTTGATAGTTATTAGTTTGATATTCCCCTCTGCTCGGGTTTTGTTGGAGAAATATCTAATTTTCTGTTACCTGACTCATCTTGCCCCGTAAAAATTAGATGGCGCAAGATGGGTCATGTTTTGAAAATTGCTTGTAAAAAACCAGGTCTCAACCCTTATGACCATCTTACACCCTAGCTGACTAGTGTATCTGAAAGTCGTGATAGAATATGTACAGAAAAATGCAATTTATATTTAGAAAGTTATAGTGATCCATTTCTTAGGTGACCCATCTTGCCCCCTTTACTATACATATGTTGCATGGTTTTAAAGTCCATCAAACAGCAGCTATTGTAAATTTGGGCCGCCACGTTGGGTCTTCAGGTCAACATTTTAGGATTCGGGAACAGCTACCACCTTGAACTTTGAATCGCTATCTGGGATGTTAGGGCGCCATGTTGAATCTTCTAGTCACCATTTTCAAACTCCGACCGATATTTGTCAACTTTGGGCATGATTACAACAGTTTCATAGTCACTTCCGCCAGGATCTGCTCCAGACGACGAGTTTCTTTCAAAAATTCATTCTTCGATTAGAATTATAACCTATCAGAACAACTTTACTGTACGAGAAAGGCAAAAAATGCATAAAATAAAGTACAATTGGAAGATTCTGATAATAGCAGGGTATGCTCATAAACCAGACCAAATATTGGGAATCTCAGACTACTCCATCCCCCTTGTAGACGTTTGTCCATAAAAAAATGGAAATTTGTGTGAAACGTAGACTTTGGCCAGAACCCAGGGGGAAAGGTGCCCTTAAAAGTCTACGTGATTTATTAACGACCCCACAAACAACATAACTAGGCTGGCTAAGACAATGAAAGATTATTTTTTCCTTTAATCCTCCTTTGGTACTAGGGTCATTATTGACTCAAACCGTACCCTACGTCAGCGAGCGGCAGCCAAAGTATTGAAAAGAAAGGTTAATCACAAGATTTTTTTTAACGAAAACTAAAAAAAAAACAATTTCCAAACCTTGATAAGTGTGGAAAGTACCCTACAGTTGATACATTCTGATATGCTTTACCTTCTGATTTTTCTATATGCATTTCTTGTCATATCTTATGAAACTAAACAGAGAGCAGAAGAAACAAAAAGAACACAGAAATGAGGCAAAAAGTCGAATAAAATATAGGCATTAAGTGAAAATTAAATTAATAAAATAAAATAAAAATATAAAAAAATGTAGATAGGGAAATGCGGATTTTTTTTAATGGCATGTAGTCATATTTTTTTAACATTAATGATGCGTCCTACAACGTATCATGTTTAATTGACTAACAGGTTGAGAACATAGAAAAAAAAATTGTAATTGGGTTTGTATATTTTGAAAAATTTATTGTTGAAAACATTGCTGTTATTGAAAGCAGAAGAAATTGTAACAAATTGTTATGTAATATTTAATGCGCAAATGATTGAAACAAAAAAAATATAATTCTTATCCGTTACAGAATCTAACGAATTTTTACAAGTCGGAGCCCTACTCGTACGTTATTGAGAAAGAATTATCTAAATCTGTTGACCCGTTTTCAGGCCAATAAGTA